>NC_056749.1:47925416-48220416 GCF_019279795.1 Protopterus annectens
TGAAATATCGAATTTCAGTATCTTGCGACTGTTGTATGTTCTTGTATCTTTCGGCTTTTCCAGGTTAGGGTCCGCCACAGCGGAACTCCGGTCTGCTAATGATTGGCAGCAGATTTTTACATACCGAGTTGCCAGCCCTGACGTACAACCTTCAACGAAGGCATGCCCATTCACACATGCCTCCACCCAGAAGACGCTTCAGCTGAGAATCGAACAGGACAACGTCTTGCTGTGAGGCAACAACGCTACCTCAGCACCACCACCACAGTCTCTATAAAGCCGAAAAACCAAAACACTGAAACCCGAAAACCTCAAAATTCAAAACAGCGAACATAAACGCACCATACACCACACAACACATACACCAGCCTCCCCACATTACAACAAACAAAACACACAGGAACACAACAATACAAATAAATAAACCTACCCTACATATACATGTAAGTGGGAAGGCAAGCCCCATTGCACTCCCCCATGTGGGGGGCTGTGCCCCCATACCCCACTACACATATATATATATATATATATATATATATATATATATATATATATATATACATACATACTAACTCCGCGGTTGCACCAAACAGAAAAAGACAGTAAACTTACCACTACACACATTACAGTCCCCTCGCACACACACATCACAAATGCACAAACACCACCACTTTCAACGCTTACACACTCATACTCTTACCTACCTACTCTAACCCACACCTAAAACTTCCGAACACACTCAAATCCCTTCCCAAAACCCTTAAAAAATATTCACTTAACTTAATCTCCAGTCATATCCATGTAACAAACGTAAGTTAGGCACACAGTACATCCCATGTCACGTAGTGCACCACCAGAACCGCAATATATACATTTTCAGATTTGTGGTTATGGGGTTTCACTATTTCAGAAGTTCGGCTTTATAGTCTTGAAATACTGAAATTCAATATTTCAGTATTTCGAGATTGTAAAGTGAAAAAAAAAATATATATATATATATATATATATATATATATATATATATATATATATATATATATAAACATACATACATACATACACACATGGGTCTACTATACATGCTCAAAATTTCAGAAAGCCGAAACCCATATGGCCAAGACCATATGTTCTACTTTTGAAATTTCGGACATGTAAAAAAAATATACCAACTCTGAGATTGCACTACAGTGCGGAAGATAGGAATCTTCCCATTCTACACTATACGGAGATGCCCATTCTGTATAATTGAAATTTCAAAAGTCGATCATATGGTCTCGGCTATATGGATTTCGGCTTTCTGAAATTTCGATCATGTGCAGGGGACCCATATATATATATATATATATATATATATATATATATATATATAGAGAGAGAGAGAGCGAGAGAGAGATGTGTATATATATATATATATATATATATACATATGTGTGTGTGTTTAGGTGTTTGCTAGGCTAACGACCACAAGGACCTTTTTAACCCTAGCCATGCATCTTAAATCTTTTACAAGTTCTGATACCCTTGATAACTGTAAGCATGGGCCTGGGAGATGAACCATTTACAGGTTACCTGTTTGCATTAGAGACATAGGTGCCAAACCATGGATGAATTTCCGGTTACCCTTCTAATTGTCAAAGTTGCACTTGAATTGGGTTAGGAAGGAACTCTGCTTCACATAGATGGCGTGCCTGTTCCATGCCAGGCATAGATCTCCCCTCAAATGCCTGTATAGAACGGTCTGCATAGGACATATTACTTACGCCCTGTATTCTTTTAGTGAGGAACCTCTGTTGACGTTCCTGTTTTTGGATATACCTGGTTAGGTACATACCAAAGGGGGCATTGTACTCAATAGTAGGTCTGATGAATGCTAAATACAGTGGAACAATAACTTCCTTGGACTTGGATGCCATACCTTTGTTTATAAGTTGTGCAACGTAGAATGATTTTCTCACCACTAATCAAAGGCTAGATTATTACTTCTGTGTCCTAAGTCCCTGACTACTGGGTAATCTCTAAGGGGTGTGTTGTCAATATGATAGTTAACAGGGATGGATGACTTCCGAAAGGATAATATTATGTATTTCTTGGCATTTTGTTTTACACCATGGCTCTGTCACCAGTTGGAGAACATTTGTCAGTGTGAGATTCATTGACATCTTCTAATTTACAATCATCTGCAAATTTAGTCAGCCAGAGACTATTGACATTGGCCTTGACTTCTGAGGTTAATGCCAAAAAGGGGCAGTCCAGGGACTGATCCCCAAGGGACTCCACTTGTGACTGGCCTCAGAGGAAATAAACTAATATTCCTGCAAAGCAATATTATGAACAGTTACAAATAAATAAGTAGAATACAACTAGATAGCAACTGGTGTCCGGAAATGTCCTTTGAGTATTATAGCAAGAAACGGGGGATTAGCAAAGAGAATATAATTTGCAGTTAGCCTAGTACTAATCTATAAACCTGCACTCACCAGTAAATTATGTAAAGCATGGCACCAACAATGTGCTCTGCCACTGAGGACTTGGCACCAGTAATGTGCTCTGCCACTGGAGACTTGGCACCAGTAATGTGCTCTGCCACTGGAGACTTGGCACCAGTAATGTGCTCTGCCACTGAGGACTTGGCACCAGTAATGTGCTCTGCCACTGAGGACTTGGCACCAACAATGTGCTCTGCCACTGAGGACTTGGCACCAGTAATGTGCTCTGCCACTGGAGACTTGGCACCAGTAATGTGCTCTGCCACTGAGGACTTGCCACCAGTAATGTGCTTTGCCACTGGAGACTTGGCACCAGTAATGTGCTCTGCCACTGAGGACTTGGCACCAGTAATGTGCTCTGCCACTGGAGACTTGGCACCAGTAATGTGCTCTGCCACTGGAGACTTGGCACCAGTAATGTGCTCTGCCACTGAGGACTTGGCACCAGTAATGTGCACTGCCACTGAGGACTTGGCACCAGTAATGTGCTCTGCCACTGAGGACTTGACACCAACAATGTGCTCTGCCACTGAGGACTTGGCACCAGTAATGTGCTCTGCCACTGAGGACTTGGCACCCGTAATGTGCTCTGCCACTGGAGACTTGGCACCAGTAATATGCTCTGCCACTGGAGACTTGGCACCAGTAATGTGCTCTGCCACTGAGGACTTGGCACCAGTAATGTGCTCTGCCACTGGAGACTTGGCACCAGTAATGTGCTCTGCCACTGAGGACTTGGCACCAGTAATGTGCTCTGCCACTGGAGACTTGGCACCAGTAATGTGCTCTGCCACTGAGGACTTGGCACCAGTAATGTGCTCTGCCACTGGAGACTTGGCACCAGTAATGTGCTCTGCCACTGGAGACTTGGCACCAGTAATGTGCTCTGCCACTGAGGACTTGGCACCAGTAATGTGCTCTGCCACTGGAGACTTGGCACCAGTAATGTGCTCTGCCACTGGAGACTTGGCACCAGTAATGTGCTCTGCCACTGAGGACTTGGCACCAGTAATGTGCTCTGCCACTGAGGACTTGGCACCAACAATGTGCTCTGCCACTGAGGACTTGGCACCAACAATGTGCTCTGCTACTGGGGACTTTAGAATAGGATGATAACTGGATGGGAAATCATAAATTCACCCCTGGTCTGACTCCCATGCCTCTGATGGACAGATGTCAGCAGTAAATTTTCTTTAACAAATATACCCTTTCCTCCACAAATCCCTTGGCGACCTTCTAAATTGGAAGTTTGGAGTGAGTTTTATAAATCAGCACAAAAAAAAAATGGATACAGAGTCATGTTGTATCTTTCTGTGCATATCCCATGCCTGCTTCATTAGAAGTAGTGACACAGAGCGACTCCTAAGTATGATCCGTAGAAGTAGTCTCAAATTGGATAATTGGCTAGGCTTAAAATGGCCTACAAGGGGAGTTAGCCTAGTACTGACTTATGAACCTATAAGATGCAAGGCATTATAGGACACGATTCTCCAGAGTGAACACTGATTTGTACAAGTTAATAAACTCTAATAGAGAAGCACATAGTATAAGACGAATGTAAGAACAATTAAAATTGTTACAGGATTACTGTTCATTTTAATTTTTTTCCACTGTATACAGTGAGTGCTTTAGTGCTTTAGCACTTCTAAATGGAATGTAACAGTAGCAGCACATTTTACATTGCTGGCAAAGGGCTTGTTACAGTTACAATTTGATACATTGGATACAGTAAGCACTGCAGCGCTTCTTACATGAACGGAAATGTTAAAAAAAAAAAAAAAGATGGAAACTGTTTGCAACTGTAGCAAGCCCTTTACTAGAAATGTAAAATGACTTCCTGCAGTTACATTGTATTATCGTAAACACTTCACTGCTTCTGACATTAACTCAAAGCCAAAAGAAGGTAAATTTTTCTAGCTGTTGCAAGCTGCTTGACAGAAATGTAACAACTGGATTGCTGCAGATGCAGAGAACTGGCTTGTTGTAATCACAAGAATATAGAGTGCATGGCAAGCCAATTTTCTCAGAAAAGTCAAATATGAACATCACCTAACTCCACACTGAAAACTAAGTTGAGAAGTTAACTGACAACATTCAGGTACCTTTTCAACTAATTTTTTAAAAGTGTAGATAAAATATGAATGCAAAATTAATTGCCCTTGTGGAAGGCACTCTGGTGTAACAGCATACAGTTACTGCCATCTCAGAGAGAGCTTGGATTTAAGCACCAGGCGCCATGTGACAGTACTTGGGTGAATGAGTTCAATCTAGCAGGAAAAGGAAAAGAGATGCAAGAATTAATGCACATTTGTGTCTCTCCATTGCCTAAAGTTCAGGGAAATTACCCAGCAAAGGCTGCTTTTGTATGTAGGCACTCCTACCCTCCTCCACCTAAAACAAAAAAGGATGGTAGGAGGCCTCAACAGTCCAGAGCTGCCCCCCGCAACTCTGGTCCAGAAGCAAACCTTTCCAGACAAGCCTGGTTCCCTGTAACTGTCTAATTCACCCCACTCACATGCCACTTTCCCAGCACCTCTCTCTGTCCCTGCCAGTTTGGGAAAGCATAACTCAACTCCTGGGTTCTCTCCATCGTGCAAAATGGATGCTTTCTGGTATGGGACTTCCTGCCTTCCTTCAGGGACACCCCCCAACCACCAAAGGAATAACTTCCCTTCTTTCCAGAGATACTTCTAGACCTATGGAGACAAGGAACCATTCAGAAAGTTCCTCAAGGCCAAAAGGAAGAGGTTTTTACTCCAGACTGTTCCTGGTGCCACTTGGAGGCCCATCTTAGATATGTCCCATCTCAACACCTTCCTGAAAGTACCTACCTTCTGTATGTTAACTCTTCAAACATTGTCCCTCTTATTTGGCCACAAGCCGACTTGGCCTCCTTAGATATCAAAGATGCATGCCTACACATTCTCATCCACCCCAGCTGCAGGAAGTTTTTACATTTCTCTGTGGCTTCCTGACATTTTCAGTTCTCTGTCTTGCCCTTTGGACTTTCTACTGCATCAAGATTATGTACAAAATGTCTAGCCCCTGTGATTATAGGTTCATAGTAGGATGTTCTTCGTGTTTCACTGTTGCAGTAAAAAGCAGCTCCACAGGTGAAAACACTCAGTCCAGGAATCACGAGTGTAGTACAACCAGAAATAAATTGAAGTTAAATAACTTTAATAAATATTATCAAGCGCTTTCGCCTGGTTCCTACCAGGCTTTATCAAGAAACTACTGTCAAAAGTAGAACTGTTTTATATCATCATACATAAATCATGTGACCACTTAATCGGCCACTCCTAACATTAATTGTGATAATTAGTTCAGAGTTAAAAAAAAAATTTTAGGGTATTTTTAGAGTATTTTTAAGTTATTTTTAAAGTGCTTGTACTCCCTACAAGTCAATAATGCTACAAAAACACGTTGTTTTAAAAATTATCTAGATACCTTAGTAAGTTCATGTGTATCAAAAAAATCTTGTAAAAATAAATACATATAAGTAGTTAATGCAAACCGCTAATAATTCATGTAATATGTTAAATAACAATGCTTTAAAATGTAAATGCTAAAAACAAATATTAAAAAACATGTATATGTATACTTAAAATATTCTAAGTCTAAATCCTTATAGTGAAAACATATACTTCTGGTTGAAAGTTAATAAAGTAAAGTAAAAATTCATCATTAACTAACTGCCTGTTAATTACCTGGCATTTTTAAAACAGTTTTTTGTTTATTCATAATTTCTCCCTGTTAAGTTTTAGTGCACTTGCTATACTGATGCTGTCATTTCTTGTTCTAGACCAGGTCACCCAGGATCCCAGAGGAGGGGACTGGGAGACTCGTCTAGAGCACAAAGAACTTTTATGGCAATTGAAATTAAATGCAGCTAGACCCCCAGGTCTAAATGACAGCATCAGTATAGCAAGTGCACTAAAACTTAACAGGGAGAAATTATGAATAAACAAAAAACTGTTTTAAAAATGCCAGATAATTAACAGGCAGTTAGTTAATGATGAATTTTTACTTTACGTTATTAACTTTCAACCAGAAGTATATGTTTTCACTATAAGGATTTACACTTAGAATATTTTAAGTATACATATACATGTTTTTTAATATTTGTTTTTAGCATTTGCATTTTAAAGCATTATTTAACATATTATATGAATTATTAGCGGTTTGCATTAACTACTTGTATGTATTTATTTTTGCAAGAATTTTTTGATACACATGAACTTACTAAGGTATCTAGATAATTTTTAAAATAACGTGTTTTTGTAGCATTATTGACTTGTAGGGAGTACAAGCACTTTAAAAATAACTTAAAAATACTCTAAAAATACCCTAAAAATTTTTTTTAAACTCTGAACTAATTATCACAATTAATGTTAGGAGTGGCCGATTAAGTGGTCACATGATTTATGTATGATGATATAAAACGGTTTTACTTTTGACTGAGTAGTATCTTGATAAAGCCTGGTAGGAACCAGGCGAAAGCGCTTGATAAATTTTTCTGTTCTTATTTATTAAAGTTATTTAACTTCAATTTATTTCTGGTTGTACTACACTTGTGATTCCTGGACTGAGTGTTTTCACCTGTGGAGCTGCTTTTTACTTTGTTTTTGTGTTCGTTTTCAGGTTAGTTGGATTTGTTCCGTTTCACTGTTGCAGTCATTACATTTGGGTAATCTGCTGGCAGGTTGCCCTTAGTTGGCCTGAATATCAAAGTCTTGGGTCCTGCATCGGTTGCTGTCTCCTCTTCCATGACATCAGGTCATCAGGGGTATAAAACATACAGCCAACGCCATTTTATTCAGTCTTTCTTGCCGCGCGGTGCCCGAAGCAGAAGCAGTTCGCAAGTGCCGGTCGGCCGACTCCTGAAATTTTCGCATTCAAGTTTCAGAACCGAAGTCTTCAATTAAAGCCAAGTACTCCGTTGGGGAAACTTTTTCTTGATCCTTACCGATGTCAGTAAAAGTTAATAATTGCATTACTTGTGGGAAGAAAATACCTTATAAGGATTTTCATTTGTACTGTATTCCTTGCCTAGGCCCAGATCCTAACGTCCCTTGCTGTCGTTTTGTGCTAGATTTAACCAATGCACTATTAAGCGTCAGTATATTTTTGCTTCAAAATATTTTGGATCCAGATTTAATTGCCCTCAAATGTCATCGGCTAGCAATCCAACTAACAGAGTTTGCAAAAAGCACAAAGAAAAAGACACAGACCGTCGAGTTCCAAAACCGATGATACTTCTCCTAAGCCAGTCACCGGTACTCAGTGAGGTGCTTTCGCAGCCCCTGATACCCGCTACTTTTGAGTCGCAGGCCTCTACCAAGACCCATGCGGTGTCCGGTATGCCACGAGATTCTCAGAGTATTGAACCCACGGATGTCTCTCCCTCAGATGGGTCCGGAGCCGCTGAGCAGGCACCGGCTTCTGAGGGTGTTTTCAGGCCTCAACATTTTTATATAAAACTGACGCCAGCTTCAAAAACAAAAACAACTTCTAAGTCTAAAAAAATGACACATGAGCCACGTGCTCAGGCCCCTATGCCTATAAAACAGATGATCAAAATGGCTGAGGACTTAATTACCTTGATCAGGGGTTCCCAACCCCCCCCCCCTTGCTAAGAGGCCTAGGCAAGACACTGATCGTAAATCTTCAGATCAGGTTTCTGTTTCCTCTGATTCCTCTTCTGATCAGGAATTTTCTATACCACCCTATGAGGATTAAGATGCAGAAGAATCCATTCCATCTGCATCTCCTCCTGAGGATTATTCTTTTGGAGAAACCTTGCATACTTTAAGGGAACATTTTCATTTGGAGAGTCAGGATTTCTCCGTCAAAAAAGAGGCTTAGGGATTTCCTTCTTCCTCAGCATAGGCCTTTGGCTATACCTCCTTTATTAGACATTGTTGATGATGTGTTTTCGGAATCTAGCATGGCTCCTGATACCCTACCTCCGGCTTATAGTAAGCCAGACAGATATTACATGGTTCCTGACTCCCACAAATTTTTATTCAAAAATCCTGCTGCTGATCCTGAAACTATCTCACAGGGTCCCAAAGGTGTAAAGGCCTCTACAGTCAAAAATCCTACCCCCTCTGATAGAGATTCCAGGGCGCTGGATAGATGGGGAAAGAAGGTGTATACGTCTGCAACCTTGGCAATTAAGGCCTTAAACTGCCAGTTTCATATGCTTAAATATCAACAGCATGTTATGGGCTTATTGAAACAGAAAATGATGTTGGTTTTTGATTGTGTGGAAAATAAAGAATTACAGGAATTATTGCATGCAGCAGAACAGGTTGGAAAGTATACTTTGCAATGTGGTTTTGATTCCTTGGAGGCCTCTTGCAGGGCTGCAGTTACTGGATCTGTGATTAGAAGGCATGCCTGGCTCAAGGAGCAAAATCTGCCTGATCATGTTAAAGCTAAATTGTTGGATGCACCTTTACAGCATGATACTCTGTTTGGTAATAAGGCAGAAGAGATTTTAAAGAAAATGGAAGACAAAACTAAATCTATGCAAACTGTAAAATATTTCTTACAAGTGCAACCACCCAGATTCAGTAGGCACTGGACTACTAAAAATTGGTCCTTTCCTGTGTCCAACAGAGCCTCACAAGGCAAATCCAGGTGCTCAAAAGGATCTAGATACCAATCACAGGGTTCTTACAGGTAAAAGCAATGGAGTGCCTCTACCTCCAAATCTGGAGGAAACAAAGCACAACCCTACAGTAAGCAGTCTCAATGACTTCCCTCTACCATATCCAAGCACTTATCTTTTGGCAGCCCCCTTGGGGTGACAATTAGCACTTCATGCTCAAAATTGGCATTTAATTACTCAGGACAAGTGGGTATCAAACATAGTATCCCAGGGGTACGGATTTCATTTCCATACTTTGCCAATTCCAAACTGTTGCCAGATCTGCCACAAAATCAGTGGACAGAGGCTCAGAAACAAGTTACATCCCTCATGGATATGGGGGCTATTCAACCAGTACCAGAACAGGAAAAAGGACAAGGTTTTTATTCAAGACTGTTCCTGGTACCCAGAAAAGACAATGCCTGGCGTCCAATATTGGACTTATCGATTTTGAACACGTTCTTGGACATTCCAAAATTCAAAATGCTGACTTTACAACAGCTACTGACCATGCTGGGCAAGAACGCATGGTTAGTGACTCTAGACTTAAAAGAGGGCATACCTGCATATCCCAATAAGGGAAGCATGCAGAAGATACCTCCGCTTCAAGGCAGGTTTTATACATTACCAATTCTCTGCTCTGCCCTTTGGCTCATCTACTGTGCCCAGGGTCTTTACAAAGTGCCTGGCACCAGTAATTGCATTTTGCAGACAAAGAAGCATACAACTCTCTCCTTACTTGGACAACTGTCTCATTCAAGCAGAAAACAAGGACATATTCTTCTTCAACATCTGGCGTTTGTAAAAAGGCTTCTAACATGCCTAGGGTACACAATAAAAGAAAAGAAATCACAACTGGTACCCTCTCAAAAAATTGCATTCCTGGGTGCAAGCTTGAATACAACTGCCCAGATGGCTTACCTTGCGCCAGACAAACAAAGGCAACTGACTATATACTTCAAACAGGTGGCAACAAAAACCCAGTTATCTGCAAGACAAATTCTGCAGGCTTTGGGGTTCATGGCCTCCTGCATTCTACTAATTCCATATGCAAGACTGCATATGAGGAAACTTCAATGGTACCTAAAAAGCTTATGGAGTCAACATTGTCACAGTCTGGAAACAATGATTCCTGTCATTCCCTGCCTACAACAAGAGTTTCTTTGGTGGGCAGAGACATGTCACCAAAACAAGGGACAGTCTTTCACTCTACCCCCTGCCACCCAAACCCTAACTACAGACGCATCAGACTGTGCTTGGGGGGCCCACCTGGCGGGGAGATACATTCAGAGCATATGGACCCCAAAACAAATGCATCTGCATATCAACCAGAAAAAGATGCTAGCTGTTCAGAATGCCCTGACAGCCTTCAAGGACTTACTTCGTCCAGGACAACTACTGATAAAGATGGACAACACCATGGGTATGTGGTACATAAACAAGCAGGGGGGTACACATTCCTACCCCCTTTGCAGACTTGCCATGGCATTGTGGAATACAGCCTTGACTTACCAAGTACATCCTCAAGCGCAATTCCTGCCCGGAAAACAAAATACTCTGGCAGACGACCTAAGCAGAAATCTTATGGACCCTCATGAGTGGAAACTGGATCCACACGTCTTCAGCATGGTAACACAGAAATGGGGGAGCCCAGACATAGATCTATTTGCCTCTCCCCAAAATTATCAACTGGACAAATTCTGCACAAGGACTTATCACAGACAAGCATGGAAAGTGGATGCCCTATCCTTCAGTTGGAAAAACCTATCAGTCTATGCCTTTCCTCCTCTGCCTCTTCTCCCCAAAGTCTTACTAAAGGTCAGACAAGAAAAAACAAAACTGATGTTAATTGCCCCGGACTGGCCTCGCCAGCACTGGTACCAAATTCTAAGGAATATGTCTCAACTCCCTCCTTGGTACTTGCTTCAAATACCTCATCTACTATCTCAACAGAGCAATCAAATTCTACACACTCCGCTCCAAACTCTGAACCTGGCAGCATGGCTGATCATGTAATTATTCAAACACCTCTCAGTAAATCTGTGATGGATGTCATTTTGGAAGCTAGAAGGCCTAGTACTAGAGAATCTTATGCTGATAAATGAAAGAGATTCTGTGCTTGGAACCAAGCACAAGGGACGGACACAGCAAAACCAAATATTCCTCAGATTTTACAATACTTGACTGAGATGCTTGACAAGGGCCTGTCTTTTTCTTCAATAAAAATCCATGCCTCTGCCATCTCGGCTCATTGCAACACGGAGCCTCCCATCTTTTCTCATCCTCTGCTAAAACAGTATCTTTGAGTGGCCAAAAATTTAAGACCTCCCAACCGATCACCAACTCCTGCATGAAACCTCAATTTTGTGCTGGAAAAACTCACCCTGCCTCCTTTTGAACCGGCAGCTACTGCGGATATAAAGTTTTTATCTTGGAAAACAGCTTTCCTTTTGGCAATCACTTCAGCAAGAAAGGTTTCAGAACTACAGGCCCTCATGGCTGTGGAGCCTTTTATTACATTTTACCCAGACAGGGTGTCCCTCAGGACCAATCCTTCCTTTATGCCTAAGGTGGTATCCAGTGTGGCTCTTAACCAAACTATTTACCTGCCAGCATTTTACTCAAATCCGCAGAACAAGGGGGAGCGGATTCTGCATTCATTGGATGTACACAGACAGCTAAGATTCTACTTAAACAGGACCAAATCTCTAAGAAAGCCTGAGCAACTACTGGTGGCATTTGCTACATGATCAGAGGGTAAGGCTATATGAAAGCAGACTATTTCTAAGTGGATAAGCCACTGCATCCATTTCTGCTACTTGCATCATGGTAAACCAGTGCCCAAGGGAATCGGGTCACATTCCACCAGGGCTGCCTCTACCTCAGCAGCTTTTCTCAGAGGAGTTCCAACCAAAGACATTCTAGAAGCTGCTACTTGGAGCTATGTTCATACTTTTACAAAGCATTATCATTTGCCTCTCTTCTCTAAGTCCAGGGCAGGCTTTGCCACTGCAGTTCTACAGGGCCTTATAGCCGCTCCTAATGCTATTTAACTCCATCCTCCCATCCATAGCTTTGGGATTCTACCAAAATGTAATGACTTCAACAGTGAAACATGAAGAACATAGTACAGTTGTGTATACTTACCATAAATGTAGATGTTCGAGTGTATTCACTGTTGTAGTCTGGGTTACCCACCCGCCATCCCCCTTTTTTCTAGAACTTTTCTTTACTTCACTATATTCTAAAGCCTTTGTGGTGTATTTGCTTTTAGATGAAGGTAAAATTTATGTTGTTAAAAGTGCATTTCCTTATATATTGCTGTTTATTTATATATATATTTATTTATTTATTTTGCTCCCCATTTGGGGGGCACCTGACATCTGGGGCAAGAAAAACTGAATAAAATGGCGTCGGCTGCATGTTTTATACCCCTGACAACCTGACTTCATGGAAGAGGAGACAGCAACTGACGCAGGACCCAAGACTTTGATATTCAAGCTGACTGAGGGCAATCTGCCAGCAGATTACCCAAATGTAATGACTGCAACAATGAATACACTCGAACATCTACATTTATGGTAAGTGTACTTTACTAGGCTATTGGCACTAGGGCTTTTATAAGCCTAGCCGTGTTATACTCTTGTTCCTATATTGACCAAGTTGTATGGTCTGTATTTTCAGTGCCTACTGCAGGCTTCAGGGCATCCATTTTTTCCCTTCCTAGGTGACCTCCTCTTTATGGCTACTTCTCCAGATATCGTAGAGAAAAACATTCTTCTTTCCATTTCTCTTTTGCAGCACCTGGCTTTCACCATAAACTACAAAAAAATCCATTCTGTATCCCTCCCAGGATCACATCTTCCTGGGGTGTTGGACTCAGACAAACCTCATGAGAGTCTCCCGCCCTCCACAGAAGACTCTGGACCTCAAATCCTACTTCATAAACCTTTTGCCTCTTCACCACATTTCAGTCAAGGAGTTCTTCAGGGTTTTGGGTTTCATGGCATCCACTTTCCCAATGCCCCCTCTGTCTGAAGAGGGAACTTCAGTGGTGGACCCAGCAAGTGTCTCTCAGCCCAGGACTCCCCATGCACCCCCTGCCTCCAGTTCAAGAGTTGTTCATGGATGCTTCAGATGTAGGATAGGAACAGCTTTCGAAAACTTGAAAGCTCAAGGGGTATATGGTCCTGCTGTTAACAAAGGGAGCACATCAGTGTAAGGGAGATGAGGGCATGGCTGCTAGCCATTCAAACCTTTTGTCCTCTCTTTCTCCCGTGACGTATAAACCTGTAAACAGACAACATGATGGTCCTCTGTATGTGAACAAGCAGTGGGATCCAAATCCTACTTGTTACACAGGCTGGTGCTCCAGGTTTGGAGCTGGCAGTCCAATACAGGGTGACACTCCAGGTAGTGTACATCCCATCCAACCAAAATTGCATGCCAGACACCTTGAGCAAGTCCCTAATACAGTCCCATTAATGGATGCTTCAAAAGGATGTGCTTCTGGACATTGTCCACCAGTTGGGTATTCCTCCAAGTAGATGTCCTTATATTCACTTGCTGCAGTATTCTTAACCTGAGGGGGATTTCCCACCAGAAGGCATCCCGACGTCAGCCAGTGTACAAAAGTCTTATACTACACAAGGGTACATGGTACGTCGCAAGTAGGCTGCAGTCGAATGTAGGCCATAAAACCGACATACATATGTACCATACTTAGAACTTTTTTGCCACTAGTCAGAATGCCATTCCGAACATCAGTCTGATCTTTTTAGTAATTGCGACTTCAGCCTTTTTCAGGTAAGTGCCCCTTTGGGGGAAATTTTCTCTTTGCTACTTTTTTGGTTATGTCATCCAAGGACAAGTGCCAGCATGCAAGACAAATTCCACATAAGGACAGTCATCTACAGTGTCTCTCTTGTTTAGGGCCTAGCCACGACCATAAGCCCTGTAGCATTTGCCAGTCCTTCATACCAAGACCCTTAGAAGCAGGCTCTCTTCTCTTGCTATCTATTTAGAGAACCAACGGCTTAAGTTGTTAGCTAAGCATATGGAAGGTACCTCATGGTGTGATGCTGATCTGGTGAAGAACAAGGTGAAGAAACTTCTGCCTGTGGCTTCCACTGCACCTCCACTGTCAGACATATCTCCTGAGGTGCTAGTCAACGTGGCAGCACATCCAACTTTAGGCATGGATTCACAGGCCAAGCCCAGTTCTGAGGCCACCTTGACTTCGGCCACAAGCACATCTTTGGAGGTAGAACAGACGTCCGATCAGGATGTCATGGGGGAACCTAGGCTCGATATTACGGAGGGCCCTGGGGGGGGGGGGTACCATTAACTCTAGTGAGAGAAGAAATTGAGTCAGTCCCTTTTGAATGCAGGCCTTTGCCTGCTTCTCCAATGTTGCAAAGAAAAAAACAAGCAATTGTTCCATGCTAAAGTGGCCCCTGCAGATTAACAGGCCTTTTCCCAAAGCTCGTTTCAGGCCTTCCTGGAATTCAAGCCGCCTTCCTCTCAGCCTGCTCCTCAACCTTCTCAGAAAAGGGTAAGGGACAATGAATCCTCTGATGAAAAGGTATCCTTGGATTATTCAACACAAATTCCCTCTCCTCAAGACTATATTTCCCCTGAAGAGGAGTCAGTCGGTGCTGATTCCCCTGTGGAACAGATTTCATTTGGTGAAACTCTTCTGAAAATGAGAGAACACTTTAAGTGGGACACCTCCCAAATTTCTCATATCCAAAAAAAGATAGTATTAACTTCTGCAAGCTGAATTCTGTAGCCCTTCAGCAGTTCCACCAGTGCATCCTGCATTTCTGGATGGATCTCCTAATGTTTCCTAAACCCCAGACTCCCAGGCCCTGGCTCCCAAGAAGCTGGACTGCTGCTTCATGGTCTCTGAGGATTGTAAATTCCTCTTTAGGTATCCTGCTGTAGACTCAGCAGTCATTTCTGTAGCTACAGATAAACCCATCTAGGACGCTTCCTTCTACCACCCTTCCATTAGGCAAAGAGAGTAGAACCCTGGAGAGACTGGGAAAATTCTTATATTTCAGCCACCTTGGCTTTCAGGACCATCAATTATCAGACACATATGACCAGATACTCCTTAGAGCTTTTGTCTTGGGCATCAAGTGCCATTTCAGATCTTCCAGATTCTGAAGGAAAAGCCTTGGCCCTCTCTGTCTTGATAATTTCCTCCCAAGTGGCAAGACATTCCATTAAATGCAGCTATGATGCTGCAGAGACTTATGGCAGCGCAGCTGCTACTGGTTCAGTAATTAAAACATTTTCCTGGCATAGGTTACCGCCCCTCCAGTATGACTTTACATCTAAATTAATGGCTGCACCAGTAAATAATTCAGCCTTATTTGGTCCAGCAGCAGCTTCTCTCTTTTAGTCCTCTGAGGAAAAACCTAAGGAACTCAAGGAGTTGAAACACATCTTGGTTTCTTCTCTGCCTAGGTTTCATAGGAATTTCCCATCTAAACTTGTTTTCATCCACAGCCACACTCAGCACACCTCCAGTAAGACTTCCAGAAGAGGCAAGAGACAACAGAAGCCTAGAGGTTCACAGGGACCCAAACAACAAAGTTAATCTTTCCTGAAAAAGCAGGATGTCTGTGACTACCCTGCAGAGGTTTCTCTTTCCCCTCTTTCCCTTTGCCTTTCAAACGCTCACAGAGTCTATGAAAGCATCACCCAAGAGAACTGGGTTCTTTCCACAATCAAAAAAGGATACTTCATGGTTTAGTACCCCCCCCCATTTCATGGGCATCCCTCAGTCCCCCCAAGAACAACTGCCCCACTTTCCAAAGCTCCTTTTGGATTATTCACAACAAGGATCCATTCAAAGGGTTGCTCAGACCTCAAGAAAAAAAGGTTTTCATTCAAGAATGTTCTTAGTGCCCAGAAAGGATGGCTCCCTGGAGACCAATCCTGGATTTATCCCATCTCAACACTTTCTTAAAGGTTTCTTCCTTCCTTCAGAATGTTGACACTCCAAACTCTGTTTCCTCTTATTCTTCCACAGGGATACATGGCATCTCTAGATGTAAAAGATGGTTACCTTCACATACCCGTTCACCCAATGTTCAGGATATTCTTTCATTTTTCTGTGGGTTCTTGGTGTTATTAATTCTCTGCCTTGCCCTTTGGTCTTTCTACAGCTCTGAAGGTATTCACAAAATGCCTGGCTCCAGTGATTGTGCATTGCAGGTTTTGAGGTATCCGGATTTTTCCATACCTGGACGACCTGCTCTTTCAGGCTCCAACTCCCCACACTCTACTCCAAAATCTGCAGACCACCATTTCCCTCTTTGGAAAACTGGGATTCACAATCAACTTCAGGAAGTCAGTCCTCACCCTTTCACAGGACCACATTTTCCTGGGTTGTCAAATCCAGACAGACATAATGAGTGTCATTTCCACCTCAGAAGGTGCAGGACCCTCTGTCCTTCTTTCACTCCCTTCTCTTATTGACGCGCATCACAGCCAGGGAGTTCCTCAGGGTGCTGGGATTCATGGCTTCAGTAATTCCCATGGTGTCAGTGGCAAAACTCCCTGTTTTAATTTCTTCAAGTCTTTTGCATTTCTAATACCATGGTAGGAATAGGCCCAATTTCTAAGTCAAAAAAATGATTAAAGTTCATGAAATTGGTATTGTTTCAGTCTTTGATGTCAGCCAAAAGTGCTACAGTGTGCCCAGTAATGACTCCTGCAATTCATACAGAGTTACATGCATCGGTAACATATCTAAATAGGATTGTAGATTCTTTTTTATAAGACCCGTTGCTCCTACTACTACAGGAACTGTCTGGGTACCGTTCTTCCACATTGATCTCATTTCTGCTTGCAAATCCTGATATTTTATGACTTTGTCTCTCTCTGTATGCAAGACACTGTAATCACTGGGTGTGGTGATTTCAATGATAAATGCTACTTTTGTTGTCTTTCTCATGGACCACTATATCTGGTTTTCTCACATCTGTCTTTTGAACTGTTGGTAATGGATGATCCCATGTGATGTAGACTTCATCATTTTCTATCATGTTTTGTGGCTTATGTTTCCAAAGTTTTTCAGCTATTTCAATATTATAATGTTTGCACAATCCTGCAACAGTCTTGCCACATTATTATGTCTTTCATTATACAGTCCTTCTGCCATTAGTATGTCACAACCAGCAACAAGGTGTGCAACTGTTTCCAGTTCTGTTTTACAAAACTTACATTTGTCTGTTTCTCCCACATGTTCAATGGTCTTTGTAAACCAACATGCATGTCGTCCACTGTCTTGGGCAGCCAATGTTAACCTTTCATCTTTTGGTTTGAATTCGCCTCTCCTTAACCATTCCTGTGTTAGATCTGGAGCAATATGAAGTTGTTCCAGGAGTTTTCTATACTTGAACCTATATTTATGCATGTTCCACATTTCTTGCCTTCTCATCTGATCCTTCACCTTATATTCTTTGTTTTGTTTTTTGGCACATTCAGTTGCTGCCTGATTTTTATCTACTTCTATTTTGATTTCCATTCCCGCTTGACTTGATATGCTTCTGCTAGACTAAGCAGGGAAGTCATCTTAGATTTATTTTCCTCATGTTTCAAAACTTTCACTATGTTTGGGTCTTGTGAGTTTTGCAGATGTGTGTGCAGTCCCACGATTGCAGATCTGTACACGTAATCAATTTCAAGGAGGCCCATCTCTCCTTAGAGTGGGGAATATATAATCTTGGTATGCACTGATTTTTATAAATCATTTGCTGGTCATGAAGCATCCTCCTTGTTTTCCTGTCTAATCTATCCAACACCTTTTGGGGCCAGTCAATCACTCCAAAACTGTAAGTTAGGACAGGAAGAGCCAATTGTTTTATAGCTTGAACTTTGTTCCTAGATTTCAACGCTGTTTTCAGGATTAAAGTCTTCTAAAATATTCCTTACTAAGCTTTATTTGAATTTGTTCATGTTTTATTGCTGATATTTCATCAATTCCCAAATATTTATACACTCCCTCTTGCTTAAGTTCTTTTATATCACATTCTTGTCCCAAACTGATGTTTTTTTTTGTGCTGCAGCTTTCCTTTTTTAAAGGTTGCTTTTGCACATTTATCAAGACCAAATGACATTCCAATATCATCTGAAACGGTTTTGACTACTTGCAGATGTGCTTTCAGTTTCTCATCTGATGAGCTATACAGTTTTAAATCATTAACAAAGAGAAGAAGGGAAGTCTTTATACTTTGTTGCTTTCTGGGAACCAAATTATATCTGCTGTTAGGCAGACAGGTTAATGGGTTATGGGCGAGGCAAAAGAACAACGATGACAGAGTCACCCTGGAATATCCCCCTTTTTTATCCCTGGAATAATAATTTGTCCTTTATCGTGGCTCAACTCCAAAGTGGTTTGCCACTGTTTCATGGTTCCTGTGATGTAGTCTATCAGTGCAGGGTGTATCTTATATATTTTAAGCACTTTTTTATCCATGAATGTGGGATACTGTCAAATGCTTTTTGTAGTCTATCCGTGCCATACTTAGATTCGTCCCCTTTTTACAGTTCTCTACTATGACTGACTTTAACAACAAATGATCCTTTGTTTCATATGACTTTCTTTTATCATCCTTTTCTTCTATTGCCATAATTGAGTTTTCTTCTAAATAACTATAAACTCTGTCGGCATCAATTCCAGTGTATAGTTTATCCTTCATCAGAAGGCAAGTTATTGGTCAATAGTTTTTAAGGTAGCTTGCAGGTTCACTCTTATGAACATTGTTTTTCCTGTTAGCCAGGCTGGTGTCTGCTTGAGGGGCACATATAAATAGTTCTTACTCATGGCTAAATCTTTGTGCAAAGATGTTAATACTTTTAGCCAGAACTTGGGTACTGCATCTGGGCCTGGGGTTTTCCATTTAGAGGCTTTTCTTAACTTTGATTCAGTCTCTCTTGCTGTTGATTCATCCCGTTTCATATCCTGTACTTGTGAACTTTTTATTCTTTCTTTTACTTCTTCTATCCATTTAGCATCTTTGTTATGTTCCACAGGAACCTTCATAAATATTTCTCCAAAATGTATCTAGCTCTTCTATTTTTGTTGGTCTTTCATTTCCTTTTATCTTGTTTCTCAGTTCTCTATAAAACTTTTTGGGGTCATCAATAAATTGCTTATTTTGTACTTTTCCTTTATATTTATCTGTGTATCTTCTAAGTTTTTCTGCCTGTGCAGGTATTTTTAGTTTATTATTTGCGATAGTGCACAATAAATCCTGAGCTATTATAATACTGCGCATTGCTTTTATCACTTCTGTCTTTGAGTATTTTTGTTGATCTGTTCCCTCTTCTATACTCTTCTAACAGTGACACTTCTTGTCTTAATTGCTTTCTAGTTTTCTCTACTCGATACTTCCTTGATGGCATTCGATTTCTTCCTGTCCTTTCCCTTACTGACGTGTGTTCTTGTGGTAGGACTTTATCTGTTATTAATTTGGCTGCACAGTGTATCCTATTTACTTCTGTTATATCGCATGAATCTCTATGAACTGCCCTAATTACTGTGTTCATTTGTTTTATCAAACTTCTAACTTTTTGGGTTTTATTGACCTTCTGAAGTTTATTTCTTTCATTGATCTTAATATGTCTAGCCATCTCTATTAAATCAAGAAGTTCTTCTTATAGATTATTTTCTTCTAAACTGAGGGCACATTCTCCTGTGGGCATTCTGTAAAAAGTTCCAGAGCATCTTCCCGTGCCACGTTCTCTTCAGTTCCACCCTTTGTCATCTGTTGCTGTTTCGTATGGGAACTTGCTCCACATGAGGAAATTCCAGTGGTTTCTCAGGTCTGTGTAGACTCAACATAGTAACCCACTAGAGTGCAAAGCCCCCCTCATTCCTTGTCTAAAGAGGGAACTGATCCAACAGATAGACCTAAATCCAGGACTTCATCTGCATCCTCTCACCCCAGTACTAGAATCCTACACAGATGCGTTAGATGTGGGCTGGGGGGCAGCCTTGGACAGCTTTACAGTTCAGAGAATTTGGTCTGCCTCCAAGAAAACAGAACACACCAACATCAGGAAAATAGAAGTATTGCTCCTATAGCTCTTCAGGCATTTTACCCCTCTGCTTTGCCCAGGCCCTCTCAAACTGTTCACAGACAACATGACAGTCCTTTGTGAAGAAGCGGGGGGGGGGGCAGATCCTATTTCCTTTGCAGGTTGGCTGTTCTGGTATGGGAATTTCTTACCCACATGACTATTCAGACAGTGTACATTCCCTCCAACCGGAGTCTCATGGCAGGCTCCATGAGCAGGTCCTTGACTCCATCCCACAAATGGATGCTTCACAGGGATGTTTTCATGGACATAGTCCACCAATGGGATATTTCGCAAATATATTTATTTGCCTCCTCCCTGAACAGACAACTTCCAAACTTTTGTGCCAGAGTCCCAAGTCCTCTGATTTGGAAAGTAGTTGCCTCCTCCTTTTTTTTGGAAGCCATGTTTCTGTATGCATTCCCTCCCCTTCCTCTAATCCCAAAGATCCTGTTCAAGATTCGAAAGGACCAACCAAAAGTCTTGCTAGTCATTCCCTTTTGGCCAAGACAGCACTGATTCCCCCTCCTCCTGCAATTAACCAAGGGCCATCACCACAAGTAACCCCACAGAGTCAGCCTTCTCACACAAAACAAAGGATCCCTGATACATCCACACCTGTCAGCGCTGCAGCTGACACTGTTGGTGAAAGGATTTTAATACCCTTCAGACACCTATTCTCTGAGGATGCATTCAGGGTTTGCAGAGGGCCAGAAAACTCAATACTAGAAAGTCTTACATTTCCAGAAAAAGATTTTCACTCTGGTGTCTCTCTAAGAACCAAGACCCACTGACAGAGGGAATACCAGTGGTTCTGTCTGTCTTGTGTGAATTGCTGTCTGCTGGTTTGGCTTGTTCTTTTGTCAAAGTACACAGGTCAGCTATTTCTGCTTGTCTTTCTCTATCTTTCCCTCTAGCATCCAGACGTGAGGTGAAACAATTCCTTAAGGGCATCCTTCACATTAGGCCTCCCAGAAAACCTATTCCTCCTCCCTGGGACCTTAATTTTGTTTTAGAAAAATTGGCCTTGGCCCCTTTTGAGCCTGCATCTTTGGCTTCCCCAAAACATTGCTCTTGGAAAACTGTTTTATTAGTGTGCTTGACTTCAGCTAGAAGGATGTCGGAGATGCAAGCCCTAATGGGTGTACCTCCCTTCTTGGTCTTTCATAAGGACAGGGCATACTTGAGAACAAATCCTTCCTTTATGCCAAAAGTGGGTTAATGCGTTATCCCTTAATCAGTCCATTCAGTTACCTACCTTCTTCCCTTCTCCCCAAAACCACAGTGAGAAGGTACTGCAGTCATTAGACGTACACAGCATAGATTTTACCTGGGCAAGACTAAAGCTATCAGGAAATCTGATCAGCTATTTGTGAACTTTCATCCCAGGGCTCTGGGTTTACCCATTTCCATGCAGACTTTTTCCCTTTGTTGCATGCTTCATGGAAAGAGCCTCTCTTTACCTGTGAAGGCCCATTCTACCAGAGCTGTAGCTTCCTCTAAGGCATTCTTTAAGGGCTTAGATGACAGCGCCATCCTGGAAGCAGCCACCTGGTCTTGTCATACTTTTACCAAGCATTATAAACTGGATGGCATCTCCAGAGTCAGATTTGCTAAAGCCATTTTACATAACTTCATTGAGAGCTCCTCTGCTCCTCCTTCCTTCCTTCCTGCTTGCGCTTTAGCACTCTCCCTCCGGTTAAAAATACTGCAGCAAGTGAATAGAAGGACATAGAATAGTTGTGTAAAATCTTACCATAACCATACACGTCCTTCTCTTCACTGCTGCAGTATTCTTTACCTCCCTCCTTCCCCTCGATCTGTTTTGCTTGGATGTACTGACTATTCAAATCCTTAGTCTGGCATTCCTCCTGGGGCATTCAGTTCTGGGGATGGTATGTGCATATGTTGCTTTTATGGCTTGCGTCTGACTGCAGCCTACATGTGACATACCACATACCCTTGTGTAGTATAAGATTTTTGTATACTGGCCGACGTCAGGTCGCCTTCTGGCAGGAGATCCCCCTCAGGTTAAGATTACTGCAGCAGTGAAGAGAAGGACATCTATGGTTATGGCAAGATTTTACACAACTATTCTATCTCTTTGCCTCCCCCATGAGCAAACAGTTTACACAATTTTGTGCCAGAGTCCCTCACCTTCTGGTTTGGAAGGTGGATGCCCTTTCATTGTCTTGGAAGGGGATGTTTCTGTATGCACCCCCCCCCTTCCAATCATTCCAAAAGTCTTGCTCAAAATTCAACAGGACAAACCAAAAATCTTGCTGATGACCCTGTTTTGTCCAAGACAGCATTGGTTCCCCCTTATCCTGCCTCTAGTCAAGGGCAATCAGTACAAGTTAACTCAGGGGGTGGACTTTCTCACGCAAGACAAAGGAACTCTCATTCATACCCACTTGCCTACCCTTCGGCTAACTCTGTGGGTGATGGGGTTTTAATTCCTTTCAGACACCTGTATTCAGAGAACATGCTTAGGGTACTGCAGGAGGCCAGGAAACTCAATACCAGAAAATCCTACCTAGCCAAGTAGAAGAGATTTTCAATCTGGTGTCTCTCACAAAACCAGGACCCATTATCAGTGGAATTCCCTCTGGTTCTATCCTATTTGTGTTTATTGCTCAGTAGTGGCTTGGCTTACTTTTCAGTGAAGGCCCAGTTGTCAGCTATTTCTGCTTGCCCCCCCCCCCAGCTAGCAGGTTTGATACTAAATTTGTTAAAGGTGTCCTTCACATCAGATCTCCCAGGAAAATTATTCTTCCATCCGGGGATCTTAATTTTGTGCTCGCAAAGCTCGACTCTTCCCTCGTTCCAGCTTCATCAGTGTCCTTGCAACGTTGCTCCTGGAAACCCGTGCTTCTCCTGGCCATCACTTCAGCCAGGCGTGTGTCTGAGCTCCAGGCCCTTATGGCCTCTCCCCCCATTTTTGGTTTTCCATAAAGACAGGGCGTCCTTGCATACCAGTTATTCTTTTATGCCCAAGTTAGTCAATGAATTGTCACTCAACCAACCCATTAAGCTAACTACTTTCTTTCCTTCTCCTCAAAATCCTAGTGAGAAGCTGTTGCACGCCCTGGATGTGCATAGACTACTTTAGAGAAGACCAAAGCTATTAGAAAATCAGACATACTTATTGTTTCCTATCATCCTAGGGCTCTGGGATTACCTGTATCCAGGCAGACTGTTTCTACTTGCATTTCTAAGGTTATTTCTTTCTGCTACATGAAGCATGGTAAAACTCCTGCTTCTTCTGTAAAGGCAGGTTCCACTAGGGTCAGGTACCCTTTTCAAGGGATTGGACTGTTCTGGAAGCAGCTACATCGACCTCTGTACATACCTTCACTAAACATTACAGATTGGATGGCATTTCTAGGTCCAGAGCAGGGTTTGCAGAACCATACTCCATAGGTTCCTGGAGAGCTCTACTGCCTCTTTCTCTGCCCTCTCTTCATGAGGTTTTGTACTCTACCTCAAGTTAAGAATACTGCAGCAGGGAAGAGAAGGACATCTATGGTTATGGTAAGATTTTACACAGCTATTCTTTATTCCTTCATATCAGGGAATCCCAAATCACCTTGTTCTATAGGGAAAAACAATTTATTCCACTGACTTTTTACCCCTTTTCCCTCCTCCAGTAAATTCTTAATTATGGTCCCCTGCTTCTCTTCAGGTTAATAAGAACATGTCTGACCTGTATACAATATTAAGGGATTAGAAAGATTTTCTCTGTCTGTATCTTTGTATCCAGATCTGTAACCAAGAGCTTCCAACTTCACCATTTTTATATTATCCTTTTTATTCTCTAACCACATCTGCTATAATAAAATCCTTTTTAATTTGAACATCTTATCATATCCCTAGAAATATGGGTATTGCTGAATCAGTTCATGTATGGGAATATATTTATTTATTTTTATTTATTTACTGTCATTTGCTAACTGGGTTAGTCCAACTGAGCCAGGAGCCCATTTTCAGTGGAGACCCAAGGAGAAAAGCACCATATACTAATAAGAAAATTGCAAAGAGATATACTTACAATAATATAGTATCAAGAAGTTACATATCAAAAATAAACTCCACTATTTATACAGTTGTATTCTAGTAGCAGAATGATGGTACTGAAGCAGCAATATATTCTGTGTGCAGAAATATATACAAGTAGCACCAATAAACTCCACGTGCAACGGTATTTACATGAACACCGTGTAAGCTCTTTTGAAAGATAGATAGAAGGTAAGAATATGGTTAGAGTAAGGCAGTGGAGATTAGGAAGAGAACAGCAGGATATGAGGTAGGAGTTTGACAAGGACAGGGCCAGATCTTTAGTAGGTGGTTCTTAAGCTAGAGTTTGAATTGGGCTTGATGGGGAATATTTCTTGTATTAAGGGGAAGAGCATTCCAGGTATGAGCGACAGAGAATTTATATAGGGACTTTCCTGTATTTTTTGTTGGTTTGTAGCTGTCTAGTAGATGTTTGTCAGATGTGCGAAGTTAACATTGGGGGGTTATAGAGTGATACAATGTTAGCGATGGAGGGGCAGGACATGGGGTTATAGAGTATAGTGTGTGTAATATCTAGTTGTGGAAGAAGTTGTTTTTGGAGTTCAGGCCATAGTAAAGACTTAGGAGGGAGGCAGTGGTGGGATTTATATGATAGACTGGAGGCAAACCTAGCAATTTTTTGGCAAGTTTGTTCTAGTTTGGAGAGGAGTGATGACTGGAGGTTAGTAAGAACTGGAGCTGCATACAGAAAGGGTAAGAGAAGAGACTAGCGAGGGAAGGTTTGGTGGAGGGGGAGAGTAGTTTATGATTACGGTACACGAGACCAAGGTTTTGGTTGTTGTTTACTTTTTTTTAATATGGTTGATATGCATGTCAAATTTTAGTTCATGCACAGTAACACCAAGTAATTCAGTATAGGATTCAGGTGTGATGAAAGTATTGTAATTCAGTACAGGATTCAGGTGTGATGAAAGTATTGTAATTCAGTACAGGATTCAGGTGTGATGAAAGTATTGTAATTCAGTACAGGATTCAGGTGTGATGAAAGTATTGTAATTCAGTACAGGATTCAGGTGTGATGAAAGTATTGTAATTCAGTGTGCGATTCAGGTGTGATGAAAGTATTGTAATTCAGTACAAGATTCAGGTGTGATGAAAGTATTGTAATTCACTAAAGGATCCAGGTGTGATGAAAGTATTGTAATTCAGTAGAGGATTCAGGTGTGATGAAAGTATTGTAATTCAGTACAGGATTCAGGTGTGATGAAAGTATTGTATTTCAGTGTAGGATTCAGGTGTGATGAAAGTATTGTAATTCAGTACAGGATTCAGGTGTGATGAAAGTATTGTAATTCAGTGTGGGATTCAGGTGTGATGAAAGTATTGTAATTCAGTGTGGGATTCAGGTGTGATGAAAGTATTGTAATTCAGTGTGGGATTCAGGTGGATGACAGTATTTTAATTCAGTACAGGATTCAGGTGTGATGAAAGTATTGTAATTCAGTACAGGATTCAGGTGTGATGAAAGTATTGTAATTCAGTACAGGATTCAGGTGTGATGAAAGTATTGTAATTCAGTACAGGATTCAGGTGTGATGAAAGTATTGTAATTCAGTACAGGATTCAGGTATGATGAAAGTATTGTAATTCAGTGTAGGATTCAGGTGTGATGAAAGTATTGTAATTCAGTGTAGGATTCAGGTGTGATGAAAGTATTGTAATTCAGTGTGGGATTCAGGTGTGATGAAAGTATTGTAATTCAGTACAGGATTCAGGTGTGATGAAAGTATTGTAATTCAGTACAGGATTCAGGTGTGATGAAAGTATTGTAATTCAGTACAGGATTCAGGTGTGATGAAAGTATTGTAATTCAGTACAGGATTCAGGTGTGATGAAAGTATTGTAATTCAGTACAGGATTCAGGTGTGATGAAAGTATTGTAATTCAGTGTAGGATTCAGGTGTGATGAAAGTATTGTAATTCAGTGTAGGATTCAGGTGTGATGAAAGTATTGTAATTCAGTACAGGATTCAGGTGTGATGAAAGTATTGTAATTCAGTACAGGATTCAGGTGTGATGAAAGTATTGTAATTCAGTACAGGATTCAGGTGTGATGAAAGTATTGTAATTCAGTGTAGGATTCAGGTGTGATGAAAGTATTGTAATTCAGTACAGGATTCAGGTGTGATGAAAGTATTGTAATTCAGTGTGGGATTCAGGTGTGATGAAAGTATTGTAATTCAGTGTAGGATTCAGGTGTGATGAAAGCATTGTAATTCAGTGTGGGATTCAGGTGTGATGAAAGTATTGTAATTCAGTACAGGATTCAGGTGTGATGAAAGTATTGTAATTCAGTACAGGATTCAGGTGTGATGAAAGTATTGTAATTCAGTGTAGGATTCAGGTGTGATGAAAGTATTGTAATTCAGTACGGGATTCAGGTGTGATGAAAGTATTGTAATTCAGTGTGGGATTCAGGTGTGATGAAAGTATTGTAATTCAGTGTAGGATTCAGGTGTGATGAAAGTATTGTAATTCAGTGTAGGATTCAGGTATGATGAAAGTATTGTAATTCAGTGTAGGATTCAGGTGTGATGAAAGTATTGTAATTCAGTACAGGATTCAGGTGTGATGAAAGTATTGTAATTCAGTGTAGGATTCAGGTGTGATGAAAGTATTGTAATTCAGTACAGGATTCAGGTGTGATGAAAGTATTGTAATTCAGTGTAGGATTCAGGTGTGATGAAAGTATTGTAATTCAGTACAGGATTCAGGTGTGATGAAAGTATTGTAATTCAGTGTAGGATTCAGGTGTGATGAAAGTATTGTAATTCAGTACAGGATTCAGGTGTGATGAAAGTATTGTAATTCAGTGTAGGATTCAGGTGTGATGAAAGTATTGTAATTCAGTGTAGGATTCAGGTGTGATGAAAGTATTGTAATTCAGTACAGGATTCAGGTGTGATGAAAGTATTGTAATTCAGTACAGGATTCAGGTGTGATGAAAGTATTGTAATTCAGTACAGGATTCAGGTGTGATGAAAGTATTGTAATTCAGTACAGGATTCAGGTGTGATGAAAGTATTGTAATTCAGTACAGGATTCAGGTGTGATGAAAGTATTGTAATTCAGTGTAGGATTCAGGTGTGATGAAAGTATTGTAATTCAGTGTAGGATTCAGGTGTGATGAAAGTATTGTAATTCAGTGTAGGATTCAGGTGTGATGAAAGTATTGTAATTCAGTACAGGATTCAGGTGTGATGAAAGTATTGTAATTCAGTACAGGATTCAGGTGTGATGAAAGTATTGTAATTCAGTACAGGATTCAGGTGTGATGAAAGTATTGTAATTCAGTACAGGATTCAGGTGTGATGAAAGTATTGTAATTCAGTACAGGATTCAGGTGTGATGAAAGTATTGTAATTCAGTGTAGGATTCAGGTGTGATGAAAGTATTGTAATTCAGTGTAGGATTCAGGTGTGATGAAAGTATTGTAATTCAGTACAGGATTCAGGTGTGATGAAAGTATTGTAATTCAGTGTACAGGATTCAGGTGTGATGAAAGTATTGTAATTCAGTACAGGATTCAGGTGTGATGAAAGTATTGTAATTCAGTACAGGATTCAGGTGTGATGAAAGTATTGTAATTCAGTACAGGATTCAGGTGTGATGAAAGTATTGTAATTCAGTACAGGATTCAGGTGTGATGAAAGTATTGTAATTCAGTACAGGATTCAGGTGTGATGAAAGTATTGTAATTCAGTACAGGATTCAGGTGTGATGAAAGTATTGTAATTCAGTGTAGGATTCAGGTGTGATGAAAGTATTGTAATTCAGTGTAGGATTCAGGTGTGATGAAAGTATTGTAATTCAGTACAGGATTCAGGTGTGATGAAAGTATTGTAATTCAGTACAGGATTCAGGTGTGATGAAAGTATTGTAATTCAGTACAGGATTCAGGTGTGATGAAAGTATTGTAATTCAGTGTAGGATTCAGGTGTGATGAAAGTATTGTAATTCAGTGTAGGATTCAGGTGTGATGAAAGTATTGTAATTCAGTGTAGGATTCAGGTGTGATGAAAGTATTGTAATTCAGTACAGGATTCAGGTGTGATGAAAGTATTGTAATTCAGTACAGGATTCAGGTGTGATGAAAGTATTGTAATTCAGTACAGGATTCAGGTGTGATGAAAGTATTGTAATTCAGTGTAGGATTCAGGTGTGATGAAAGTATTGTAATTCAGTGTAGGATTCAGGTGTGATGAAAGTATTGTAATTCAGTGTAGGATTCAGGTGTGATGAAAGTATTGTAATTCAGTACAGGATTCAGGTGTGATGAAAGTATTGTAATTCAGTACAGGATTCAGGTGTGATGAAAGTATTGTAATTCAGTACAGGATTCAGGTGTGATGAAAGTATTGTAATTCAGTACAGGATTCAGGTGTGATGAAAGTATTGTAATTCAGTGTAGGATTCAGGTGTGATGAAAGTATTGTAATTCAGTGTGGGATTCAGGTGTGATGAAAGTATTGTAATTCAGTACAGGATTCAGGTGTGATGAAAGTATTGTAATTCAGTGTAGGATTCAGGTGTGATGAAAGTATTGTAATTCAGTACAGGATTCAGGTGTGATGAAAGTATTGTAATTCAGTACAGGATTCAGGTGTGATGAAAGTATTGTAATTCAGTACAGGATTCAGGTGTGATGAAAGTATTGTAATTCAGTGTAGGATTCAGGTGTGATGAAAGTATTGTAATTCAGTGTAGGATTCAGGTGTGATGAAAGTATTGTAATTCAGTGTGGGATTCAGGTGTGATGAAAGTATTGTAATTCAGTACAGGATTCAGGTGTGATGAAAGTATTGTAATTCAGTACAGGATTCAGGTGTGATGAAAGTATTGTAATTCAGTACAGGATTCAGGTGTGATGAAAGTATTGTAATTCAGTACAGGATTCAGGTGTGATGAAAGTATTGTAATTCAGTGTAGGATTCAGGTGTGATGAAAGTATTGTAATTCAGTACAGGATTCAGGTGTGATGAAAGTATTGTAATTCAGTGTAGGATTCAGGTGTGATGAAAGTATTGTAATTCAGTACAGGATTCAGGTGTGATGAAAGTATTGTAATTCAGTACAGGATTCAGGTGTGATGAAAGTATTGTAATTCAGTACAGGATTCAGGTGTGATGAAAGTATTGTAATTCAGTACAGGATTCAGGTGTGATGAAAGTATTGTAATTCAGTGTAGGATTCAGGTGTGATGAAAGTATTGTAATTCAGTGTAGGATTCAGGTGTGATGAAAGTATTGTAATTTAGTACAGGATTCAGGTGTGATGAAAGTATTGTAATTCAGTACAGGATTCAGGTGTGATGAAAGTATTGTAATTTAGTACAGGATTCAGGTGTGATGAAAGTATTGTAATTCAGTACAGGATTCAGGTGTGATGAAAGTATTGTAATTCAGTGTAGGATTTAGGTGTGATGAAAGTATTGTAATTCAGTGTAGGATTCAGGTGTGATGAAAGTATTGTAATTCAGTACAGGATTCAGGTGTGATGAAAGTATTGTAATTCAGTACAGGATTCAGGTGTGATGAAAGTATTGTAATTCAGTACAGGATTCAGGTGTGATGAAAGTATTGTAATTCAGTACAGGATTCAGGTGTGATGAAAGTATTGTAATTCAGTGTGGGATTCAGGTGTGATGAAAGTATTGTAATTCAGTACAGGATTCAGGTGTGATGAAAGTATTGTAATTCAGTACAGGATTCAGGTGTGATGAAAGTATTGTAATTCAGTACAGGATTCAGGTGTGATGAAAGTATTGTAATTCAGTGTAGGATTCAGGTGTGATGAAAGTATTGTAATTCAGTACAGGATTCAGGTGTGATGAAAGTATTGTAATTCAGTACAGGATTCAGGTGTGATGAAAGTATTGTAATTCAGTGTAGGATTCAGGTGTGATGAAAGTATTGTAATTCAGTACAGGATTCAGGTGTGATGAAAGTATTGTAATTCAGTACAGGATTCAGGTGTGATGAAAGTATTGTAATTCAGTACAGGATTCAGGTGTGATGAAAGTATTGTAATTCAGTGTAGGATTCAGGTGTGATGAAAGTATTGTAATTCAGTACAGGATTCAGGTGTGATGAAAGTATTGTAATTCAGTGTAGGATTCAGGTGTGATGAAAGTATTGTAATTCAGTGTAGGATTCAGGTGTGATGAAAGTATTGTAATTCAGTGTAGGATTCAGGTGTGATGAAAGTATTGTAATTCAGTGTAGGATTCAGGTGTGATGAAAGTATTGTAATTCAGTACAGGATTCAGGTGTGATGAAAGTATTGTAATTCAGTACAGGATTCAGGTGTGATGAAAGTATTGTAATTCAGTACAGGATTCAGGTGTGATGAAAGTATTGTAATTCAGTACAGGATTCAGGTGTGATGAAAGTATTGTAATTCAGTACAGGATTCAGGTGTGATGAAAGTATTGTAATTCAGTGTAGGATTCAGGTGTGATGAAAGTATTGTAATTCAGTGTAGGATTCAGGTGTGATGAAAGTATTGTAATTCAGTACAGGATTCAGGTGTGATGAAAGTATTGTAATTCAGTACAGGATTCAGGTGTGATGAAAGTATTGTAATTCAGTACAGGATTCAGGTGTGATGAAAGTATTGTAATTCAGTGTAGGATTCAGGTGTGATGAAAGTATTGTAATTCAGTACAGGATTCAGGTGTGATGAAAGTATTGTAATTCAGTGTAGGATTCAGGTGTGATGAAAGTATTGTAATTCAGTGTAGGATTCAGGTGTGATGAAAGTATTGTAATTCAGTGTAGGATTCAGGTGTGATGAAAGTATTGTAATTCAGTACAGGATTCAGGTGTGATGAAAGTATTGTAATTCAGTACAGGATTCAGGTGTGATGAAAGTATTGTAATTCAGTACAGGATTCAGGTGTGATGAAAGTATTGTAATTCAGTACAGGATTCAGGTGTGATGAAAGTATTGTAATTCAGTGTAGGATTCAGGTGTGATGAAAGTATTGTAATTCAGTACAGGATTCAGGTGTGATGAAAGTATTGTAATTCAGTGTAGGATTCAGGTGTGATGAAAGTATTGTAATTCAGTACAGGATTCAGGTGTGATGAAAGTATTGTAATTCAGTGTAGGATTCAGGTGTGATGAAAGTATTGTAATTCAGTACAGGATTCAGGTGTGATGAAAGTATTGTAATTCAGTACAGGATTCAGGTGTGATGAAAGTATTGTAATTCAGTACAGGATTCAGGTGTGATGAAAGTATTGTAATTCAGTACAGGATTCAGGTGTGATGAAAGTATTGTAATTCAGTACAGGATTCAGGTGTGATGAAAGTATTGTAATTCAGTGTAGGATTCAGGTGTGATGAAAGTATTGTAATTCAGTACAGGATTCAGGTGTGATGAAAGTATTGTAATTCAGTGTAGGATTTAGGTGTGATGAAAGTATTGTAATTCAGTGTAGGATTCAGGTGTGATGAAAGTATTGTAATTCAGTACAGGATTCAGGTGTGATGAAAGTATTGTAATTCAGTACAGGATTCAGGTGTGATGAAAGTATTGTAATTCAGTACAGGATTCAGGTGTGATGAAAGTATTGTAATTCAGTACAGGATTCAGGTGTGATGAAAGTATTGTAATTCAGTACAGGATTCAGGTGTGATGAAAGTATTGTAATTCAGTGTAGGATCCAGGTGTGATGAAAGTATTGTAATTCAGTAGGATTCAGGTGTGATGAAAGTATTGTAATTCAGTGTAGGATTCAGGTGTGATGAAAGTATTGTAATTCAGTACAGGATTCAGGTGTGATGAAAGTATTGTAATTCAGTACAGGATTCAGGTGTGATGAAAGTATTGTAATTCAGTGTAGGATTCAGGTGTGATGAAAGTATTGTAATTCAGTGTGGGATTCAGGTGTGATGAAAGTATTGTAATTCAGTGTGGGATTCAGGTGTGATGAAAGTATTGTAATTCAGTGTAGGATTCAGGTGTGATGAAAGTATTGTAATTCAGTACAGGATTCAGGTGTGATGAAAGTATTGTAATTCAGTACAGGATTCAGGTGTGATGAAAGTATTGTAATTCAGTACAGGATTCAGGTGTGATGAAAGTATTGTAATTCAGTACAGGATTCAGGTGTGATGAAAGTATTGTAATTCAGTGTAGGATTCAGGTGTGATGAAAGTATTGTAATTCAGTACAGGATTCAGGTGTGATGAAAGTATTGTAATTCAGTACAGGATTCAGGTGTGATGAAAGTATTGTAATTCAGTACAGGATTCAGGTGTGATGAAAGTATTGTAATTCAGTACAGGATTCAGGTGTGATGAAAGTATTGTAATTCAGTACAGGATTCAGGTGTGATGAAAGTATTGTAATTCAGTGTAGGATTCAGGTGTGATGAAAGTATTGTAATTCAGTGTAGGATTCAGGTGTGATGAAAGTATTGTAATTCAGTGTAGGATTCAGGTGTGATGAAAGTATTGTAATTCAGTACAGGATTCAGGTGTGATGAAAGTATTGTAATTCAGTACAGGATTCAGGTGTGATGAAAGTATTGTAATTCAGTACAGGATTCAGGTGTGATGAAAGTATTGTAATTCAGTACAGGATTCAGGTGTGATGAAAGTATTGTAATTCAGTGTAGGATTCAGGTGTGATGAAAGTATTGTAATTCAGTACAGGATTCAGGTGTGATGAAAGTATTGTAATTCAGTGTGGGATTCAGGTGTGATGAAAGTATTGTAATTCAGTACAGGATTCAGGTGTGATGAAAGTATTGTAATTCAGTACAGGATTCAGGTGTGATGAAAGTATTGTAATTCAGTACAGGATTCAGGTGTGATGAAAGTATTGTAATTCAGTACAGGATTCAGGTGTGATGAAAGTATTGTAATTCAGTGTAGGATTCAGGTGTGATGAAAGTATTGTAATTCAGTACAGGATTCAGGTGTGATGAAAGTATTGTAATTCAGTACAGGATTCAGGTGTGATGAAAGTATTGTAATTCAGTACAGGATTCAGGTGTGATGAAAGTATTGTAATTCAGTACAGGATTCAGGTGTGATGAAAGTATTGTAATTCAGTACAGGATTCAGGTGTGATGAAAGTATTGTAATTCAGTGTAGGATTCAGGTGTGATGAAAGTATTGTAATTCAGTGTAGGATTCAGGTGTGATGAAAGTATTGTAATTCAGTACGGGATTCAGGTGTGATGAAAGTATTGTAATTCAGTACAGGATTCAGGTGTGATGAAAGTATTGTAATTCAGTACAGGATTCAGGTGTGATGAAAGTATTGTAATTCAGTGTAGGATTCAGGTGTGATGAAAGTATTGTAATTCAGTGTAGGATTCAGGTGTGATGAAAGTATTGTAATTCAGTGTAGGATTCAGGTGTGATGAAAGTATTGTAATTCAGTGTAGGATTCAGGTGTGATGAAAGTATTGTAATTCAGTACAGGATTCAGGTGTGATGAAAGTATTGTAATTCAGTACAGGATTCAGGTGTGATGAAAGTATTGTAATTCAGTGTAGGATTCAGGTGTGATGAAAGTATTGTAATTCAGTGTAGGATTCAGGTGTGATGAAAGTATTGTAATTCAGTACAGGATTCAGGTGTGATGAAAGTATTGTAATTCAGTACAGGATTCAGGTGTGATGAAAGTATTGTAATTCAGTGTAGGATTCAGGTGTGATGAAAGTATTGTAATTCAGTGTGGGATTCAGGTGTGATGAAAGTATTGTAATTCAGTGTAGGATTCAGGTGTGATGAAAGTATTGTAATTCAGTGTAGGATTCAGGTGTGATGAAAGTATTGTAATTCAGTACAGGATTCAGGTGTGATGAAAGTATTGTAATTCAGTGTAGGATTCAGGTGTGATGAAAGTATTGTAATTCAGTACAGGATTCAGGTGTGATGAAAGTATTGTAATTCAGTACAGGATTCAGGTGTGATGAAAGTATTGTAATTCAGTGTGGGATTCAGGTGTGATGAAAGTATTGTAATTCAGTACAGGATTCAGGTGTGATGAAAGTATTGTAATTCAGTGTAGGATTCAGGTGTGATGAAAGTATTGTAATTCAGTGTGGGATTCAGGTGTGATGAAAGTATTGTAATTCAGTGTGGGATTCAGGTGTGATGAAAGTATTGTAATTCAGTACAGGATTCAGGTGTGATGAAAGTATTGTAATTCAGTGTAGGATTCAGGTGTGATGAAAGTATTGTAATTCAGTACAGGATTCAGGTGTGATGAAAGTATTGTAATTCAGTGTAGGATTCAGGTGTGATGAAAGTATTGTAATTCAGTGTAGGATTCAGGTGTGATGAAAGTATTGTAATTCAGTGTAGGATTCAGGTGTGATGAAAGTATTGTAATTCAGTACAGGATTCAGGTGTGATGAAAGTATTGTAATTCAGTACAGGATTCAGGTGTGATGAAAGTATTGTAATTCAGTGTAGGATTCAGGTGTGATGAAAGTATTGTAATTCAGTACAGGATTCAGGTGTGATGAAAGTATTGCAATTCAGTGTAGGTTTCAGGTGTGATGAAAGTATTGTAATTCAGTGTAGGATTCAGGTGTGATGAAAGTATTGTAATTCAGTACAGGATTCAGGTGTGATGAAAGTATTGTAATTCAGTACAGGATTCAGGTGTGATGAAAGTATTGTAATTCAGTACAGGATTCAGGTGTGATGAAAGTATTGTAATTCAGTGTAGGATTCAGGTGTGATGAAAGTATTGTAATTCAGTACAGGATTCAGGTGTGATGAAAGTATTGTAATTCAGTGTAGGATTCAGGTGTGATGAAAGTATTGTAATTCAGTACAGGATTCAGGTGTGATGAAAGTATTGTAATTCAGTGTAGGATTCAGGTGTGATGAAAGTATTGTAATTCAGTACAGGATTCAGGTGTGATGAAAGTATTGTAATTCAGTGTAGGATTCAGGTGTGATGAAAGTATTGTAATTCAGTGTAGGATTCAGGTGTGATGAAAGTATTGTAATTCAGTACAGGATTCAGGTGTGATGAAAGTATTGTAATTCAGTACAGGATTCAGGTGTGATGAAAGTATTGTAATTCAGTGTGGGATTCAGGTGTGATGAAAGTATTGTAATTCAGTACGTTATTCAGGTGTGATGAAAGTATTGTAATTCAGTACAGGATTCAGGTGTGATGAAAGTATTGTAATTCAGTGTAGGATTCAGGTGTGATGAAAGTATTGTAATTCAGTACAGGATTCAGGTGTGATGAAAGTATTGTAATTCAGTACAGGATTCAGGTGTGATGAAAGTATTGTAATTCAGTACAGGATTCAGGTGTGATGAAAGTATTGTAATTCAGTGTAGGATTCAGGTGTGATGAAAGTATTGTAATTCAGTACAGGATCCAGGTGTGATGAAAGTATTGTAATTCAGTGTAGGATTCAGGTGTGATGAAAGTATTGTAATTCAGTACAGGATTCAGGTGTGATGAAAGTATTGTAATTCAGTGTAGGATTCAGGTGTGATGAAAGTATTGTAATTCAGTACAGGATTCAGGTGTGATGAAAGTATTGTAATTCAGTGTAGGATTCAGGTGTGATGAAAGTATTGTAATTCAGTACAGGATTCAGGTGTGATGAAAGTATTGTAATTCAGTACAGGATTCAGGTGTGATGAAAGTATTGTAATTCAGTACAGGATTCAGGTGTGATGAAAGTATTGTAATTCAGTGTAGGATTCAGGTGTGATGAAAGTATTGTAATTCAGTACAGGATTCAGGTGTGATGAAAGTATTGTAATTCAGTGTAGGATTCAGGTGTGATGAAAGTATTGTAATTCAGTGCAGGATTCAGGTGTGATGAAAGTATTGTAATTCAGTGTAGGATTCAGGTGTGATGAAAGTATTGTAATTCAGTGTAGGATTCAGGTGTGATGAAAGTATTGTAATTCAGTGTAGGATTCAGGTGTGATGAAAGTATTGTAATTCAGTACAGGATTCAGGTGTGATGAAAGTATTGTAATTCAGTACAGGATTCAGGTGTGATGAAAGTATTGTAATTCAGTACAGGATTCAGGTGTGATGAAAGTATTGTAATTCAGTGTAGGATCCAGGTGTGATGAAAGTATTGTAATTCAGCACACGATTCAGGTGTGATGAAAGTATTGTAATTCAGTGTAGGATTCAGGTGTGATGAAAGTATTGTAATTCAGTGTAGGATTCAGGTGTGATGAAAGTATTGTAATTCAGTGTAGGATTCAGGTGTGATGAAAGTATTGTAATTCAGTACAGGATTCAGGTGTGATGAAAGTATTGTAATTCAGTGTGGGATTCAGGTGTGATGAAAGTATTGTAATTCAGTACAGGATTCAGGTGTGATGAAAGTATTGTAATTCAGTACAGGATTCAGGTGTGATGAAAGTATTGTAATTCAGTACAGGATTCAGGTGTGATGAAAGTATTGTAATTCAGTGTAGGATTCAGGTGTGATGAAAGTATTGTAATTCAGTACAGGATTCAGGTGTGATGAAAGTATTGTAATTCAGTGTAGGATTCAGGTGTGATGAAAGTATTGTAATTCAGTACAGGATTCAGGTGTGATGAAAGTATTGTAATTCAGTGTAGGATTCAGGTGTGATGAAAGTATTGTAATTCAGTACAGGATTCAGGTGTGATGAAAGTATTGTAATTCAGTGTAGGATTCAGGTGTGATGAAAGTATTGTAATTCAGTACAGGATTCAGGTGTGATGAAAGTATTGTAATTCAGTGTAGGATTCAGGTGTGATGAAAGTATTGTAATTCAGTGTAGGATTCAGGTGTGATGAAAGTATTGTAATTCAGTACAGGATTCAGGTGTGATGAAAGTATTGTAATTCAGTACAGGATTCAGGTGTGATGAAAGTATTGTAATTCAGTGGGGGATTCAGGTGTGATGAAAGTATTGTAATTCAGTGTGGGATTCAGGTGTGATGAAAGTATTGTAATTCAGTACAGGATTCAGGTGTGATGAAAGTATTGTAATTCAGTGTAGGATTCAGGTGTGATGAAAGTATTGTAATTCAGTACAGGATTCAGGTGTGATGAAAGTATTGTAATTCAGTGTGGGATTCAGGTGTGATGAAAGTATTGTAATTCAGTACAGGATTCAGGTGTGATGAAAGTATTGTAATTCAGTGTAGGATTCAGGTGTGATGAAAGTATTGTAATTCAGTGTAGGATTCAGGTGTGATGAAAGTATTGTAATTCAGTACAGGATTCAGGTGTGATGAAAGTATTGTAATTCAGTACAGGATTCAGGTGTGATGAAAGTATTGTAATTCAGTACAGGATTCAGGTGTGATGAAAGTATTGTAATTCAGTACAGGATTCAGGTGTGATGAAAGTATTGTAATTCAGTACAGGATTCAGGTGTGATGAAAGTATTGTAATTCAGTGTAGGATTCAGGTGTGATGAAAGTATTGTAATTCAGTGTAGGATTCAGGTGTGATGAAAGTATTGTAATTCAGTACAGGATTCAGGTGTGATGAAAGTATTGTAATTCAGTACAGGATTCAGGTGTGATGAAAGTATTGTAATTCAGTACAGGATTCAGGTGTGATGAAAGTATTGTAATTCAGTACAGGATTCAGGTGTGATGAAAGTATTGTAATTCAGTACAGGATTCAGGTGTGATGAAAGTATTGTAATTCAGTGTAGGATTCAGGTGTGATGAAAGTATTGTAATTCAGTACAGGATTCAGGTGTGATGAAAGTATTGTAATTCAGTGTAGGATTCAGGTGTGATGAAAGTATTGTAATTCAGTGTAGGATTCAGGTGTGATGAAAGTATTGTAATTCAGTACAGGATTCAGGTGTGATGAAAGTATTGTAATTCAGTACAGGATTCAGGTGTGATGAAAGTATTGTAATTCAGTACAGGATTCAGGTGTGATGAAAGTATTGTAATTCAGTGTAGGATTCAGGTGTGATGAAAGTATTGTAATTCAGTGTAGGATTCAGGTGTGATGAAAGTATTGTAATTCAGTACAGGATTCAGGTGTGATGAAAGTATTGTAATTCAGTACAGGATTCAGGTGTGATGAAAGTATTGTAATTCAGTACAGGATTCAGGTGTGATGAAAGTATTGTAATTCAGTACAGGATTCAGGTGTGATGAAAGTATTGTAATTCAGTACAGGATTCAGGTGTGATGAAAGTATTGTAATTCATTGTGGATTCAGGTGTGATGAAAGTATTGTAATTCAGTGTAGGATTCAGGTGTGATGAAAGTATTGTAATTCAGTGTAGGATTCAGGTGTGATGAAAGTATTGTAATTCAGTACAGGATTCAGGTGTGATGAAAGTATTGTAATTCAGTGTAGGATTCAGGTGTGATGAAAGTATTGTAATTCAGTACAGGATTCAGGTGTGATGAAAGTATTGTAATTCAGTACAGGATTCAGGTGTGATGAAAGTATTGTAATTCAGTGTAGGATTCAGGTGTGATGAAAGTATTGTAATTCAGTGTAGGATTCAGGTGTGATGAAAGTATTGTAATTCAGTACAGGATTCAGGTGTGATGAAAGTATTGTAATTCAGTACAGGATTCAGGTGTGATGAAAGTATTGTAATTCAGTACAGGATTCAGGTGTGATGAAAGTATTGTAATTCAGTACAGGATTCAGGTGTGATGAAAGTATTGTAATTCAGTACAGGATTCAGGTGTGATGAAAGTATTGTAATTCAGTGTAGGATTCAGGTGTGATGAAAGTATTGTAATTCAGTACAGGATTCAGGTGTGATGAAAGTATTGTAATTCAGTACAGGATTCAGGTGTGATGAAAGTATTGTAATTCAGTGTAGGATTCAGGTGTGATGAAAGTATTGTAATTCAGTACAGGATTCAGGTGTGATGAAAGTATTGTAATTCAGTGTGGGATTCAGGTGTGATGAAAGTATTGTAATTCAGTGTAGGATTCAGGTGTGATGAAAGTATTGTAATTCAGTGTGGGATTCAGGTGTGATGAAAGTATTGTAATTCAGTACAGGATTCAGGTGTGATGAAAGTATTGTAATTCAGTACAGGATTCAGGTGTGATGAAAGTATTGTAATTCAGTGTAGGATTCAGGTGTGATGAAAGTATTGTAATTCAGTACAGGATTCAGGTGTGATGAAAGTATTGTAATTCAGTGTAGGATTCAGGTGTGATGAAAGTATTGTAATTCAGTACAGGATTCAGGTGTGATGAAAGTATTGTAATTCAGTGTAGGATTCAGGTGTGATGAAAGTATTGTAATTCAGTACAGGATTCAGGTGTGATGAAAGTATTGTAATTCAGTGTAGGATTCAGGTGTGATGAAAGTATTGTAATTCAGTACAGGATTCAGGTGTGATGAAAGTATTGTAATTCAGTGTAGGATTCAGGTGTGATGAAAGTATTGTAATTCAGTACAGGATTCAGGTGTGATGAAAGTATTGTAATTCAGTACAGGATTCAGGTGTGATGAAAGTATTGTAATTCAGTACAGGATTCAGGTGTGATGAAAGTATTGTAATTCAGTACAGGATTCAGGTGTGATGAAAGTATTGTAATTCAGTACAGGATTCAGGTGTGATGAAAGTATTGTAATTCAGTGTAGGATTCAGGTGTGATGAAAGTATTGTAATTCAGTACAGGATTCAGGTGTGATGAAAGTATTGTAATTCAGTGTAGGATTCAGGTGTGATGAAAGTATTGTAATTCAGTGTAGGATTCAGGTGTGATGAAAGTATTGTAATTCAGTGTAGGATTCAGGTGTGATGAAAGTATTGTAATTCAGTACAGGATTCAGGTGTGATGAAAGTATTGTAATTCAGTACAGGATTCAGGTGTGATGAAAGTATTGTAATTCAGTACAGGATTCAGGTGTGATGAAAGTATTGTAATTCAGTGTAGGATTCAGGTGTGATGAAAGTATTGTAATTCAGTGTGGGATTCAGGTGTGATGAAAGTATTGTAATTCAGTGTAGGATTCAGGTGTGATGAAAGTATTGTAATTCAGTACAGGATTCAGGTGTGATGAAAGTATTGTAATTCAGTACAGGATTCAGGTGTGATGAAAGTATTGTAATTCAGTGCAGGATTCAGGTGTGATGAAAGTATTGTAATTCAGTGTGGGATTCAGGTGTGATGAAAGTATTGTAATTCAGTGTAGGATTCAGGTGTGATGAAAGTATTGTAATTCAGTGTAGGATTCAGGTGTGATGAAAGTATTGTAATTCAGTACAGGATTCAGGTGTGATGAAAGTATTGTAATTCAGTACAGGATTCAGGTGTGATGAAAGTATTGTAATTCAGTACAGGATTCAGGTGTGATGAAAGTATTGTAATTCAGTGTGGGATTCAGGTGTGATGAAAGTATTGTAATTCAGTACAGGATTCAGGTGTGATGAAAGTATTGTAATTCAGTGTGGGATTCAGGTGTGATGAAAGTATTGTAATTCAGTACAGGATTCAGGTGTGATGAAAGTATTGTAATTCAGTACAGGATTCAGGTGTGATGAAAGTATTGTAATTCAGTACAGGATTCAGGTGTGATGAAAGTATTGTAATTCAGTGCAGGATTTCCGTGTGAGGATAGTATTGTAATTCAGTGTACAGGATTCAGGTGTGATGAAAGTATTGTAATTCAGTACAGGATTCAGGTGTGATGAAAGTATTGTAATTCAGTACAGGATTCAGGTGTGATGAAAGTATTGTAATTCAGTACAGGATTCAGGTGTGATGAAAGTATTGTAATTCAGTACAGGATTCAGGTGTGATGAAAGTATTGTAATTCAGTACAGGATTCAGGTGTGATGAAAGTATTGTAATTCAGTGTAGGATTCAGGTGTGATGAAAGTATTGTAATTCAGTGTAGGATTCAGGTGTGATGAAAGTATTGTAATTCAGTACAGGATTCAGGTGTGATGAAAATATTGTAATTCAGTGCAGGATTCTGGTGTGATGAAAGTATTGTAATTCAGTGTGGGATTCAGGTGTGATGAAAGTATTGTAATTCAGTACAGGATTCAGGTGTGATGAAAGTATTGTAATTCAGTACAGGATTCAGGTGTGATGAAAGTATTGTAATTCAGTACAGGATTCAGGTGTGATGAAAGTATTGTAATTCAGTACAGGATTCAGGTGTGATGAAAGTATTGTAATTCAGTGTAGGATTCAGGTGTGATGAAAGTATTGTAATTCAGTACAGGATTCAGGTGTGATGAAAGTATTGTAATTCAGTGTAGGATTCAGGTGTGATGAAAGTATTGTAATTCAGTGTAGGATTCAGGTGTGATGAAAGTATTGTAATTCAGTACAGGATTCAGGTGTGATGAAAGTATTGTAATTCAGTACAGGATTCAGGTGTGATGAAAGTATTGTAATTCAGTGTAGGATTCAGGTGTGATGAAAGTATTGTAATTTAGTGTGGGATTCAGGTGTGATAAAAGCATTGTAATTCAGTGTGGGATTCAGGTGTGATGAAAGTATTGTAATTCAGTACAGGATTCAGGTGTGATGAAAGTATTGTAATTCAGTACAGGATTCAGGTGTGATGAAAGTATTGTAATTCAGTGTGGGATTCAGGTGTGATGAAAGTATTGTAATTCAGTGTGGGATTCAGGTGTGATGAAAGTATTGTAATTCAGTACAGGATTCAGGTGTGATGAAAGTATTGTAATTCAGTACAGGATTCAGGTGTGATGAAAGTATTGTAATTCAGTACAGGATTCAGGTGTGATGAAAGTATTGTAATTCAGTACAGGATTCAGGTGTGATGAAAGTATTGTAATTCAGTGTAGGATTCAGGTGTGATGAAAGTATTGTAATTCAGTGTAGGATTCAGGTGTGATGAAAGTATTGTAATTCAGTGTGGGATTCAGGTGTGATGAAAGTATTGTAATTCAGTAGGATTCAGGTGTGATGAAAGTATTGTAATTCAGTACAGGATTCAGGTGTGATGAAAGTATTGTAATTCAGTACAGGATTCAGGTGTGATGAAAGTATTGTAATTCAGTACAGGATTCAGGTGTGATGAAAGTATTGTAATTCAGTGTAGGATTCAGGTGTGATGAAAGTATTGTAATTCAGTGTAGGATTCAGGTGTGATGAAAGTATTGTAATTCAGTGTAGGATTCAGGTGTGATGAAAGTATTGTAATTCAGTACAGGATTCAGGTGTGATGAAAGTATTGTAATTCAGTACAGGATTCAGGTGTGATGAAAGTATTGTAATTCAGTACAGGATTCAGGTGTGATGAAAGTATTGTAATTCAGTGTAGGATTCAGGTGTGATGAAAGTATTGTAATTCAGTACAGGATTCAGGTGTGATGAAAGTATTGTAATTCAGTACAGGATTCAGGTGTGATGAAAGTATTGTAATTCAGTGTAGGATTCAGGTGTGATGAAAGTATTGTAATTCAGTGTAGGATTCAGGTGTGATGAAAGTATTGTAATTCAGTACAGGATTCAGGTGTGATGAAAGTATTGTAATTCAGTGTAGGATTCAGGTGTGATGAAAGTATTGTAATTCAGTACAGGATTCAGGTGTGATGAAAGTATTGTAATTCAGTACAGGATTCAGGTGTGATGAAAGTATTGTAATTCAGTACAGGATTCAGGTGTGATGAAAGTATTGCAATTCAGTGTAGGATTCAGGTGTGATGAAAGTATTGTAATTCAGTGTAGGATTCAGGTGTGATGAAAGTATTGTAATTCAGTGTAGGATTCAGGTGTGATGAAAGTATTGTAATTCAGTACAGGATTCAGGTGTGATGAAAGTATTGTAATTCAGTACAGGATTCAGGTGTGATGAAAGTATTGTAATTCAGTGTAGGATTCAGGTGTGATGAAAGTATTGTAATTCAGTACAGGATTCAGGTGTGATGAAAGTATTGTAATTCAGTACAGGATTCAGGTGTGATGAAAGTATTGTAATTCAGTGTAGGATTCAGGTGTGATGAAAGTATTGTAATTCAGTACAGGATTCAGGTGTGATGAAAGTATTGTAATTCAGTACAGGATTCAGGTGTGATGAAAGTATTGTAATTCAGTACAGGATTCAGGTGTGATGAAAGTATTGTAATTCAGTACAGGATTCAGGTGTGATGAAAGTATTGTAATTCAGTGTAGGATTCAGGTGTGATGAAAGTATTGTAATTCAGTGTAGGATTCAGGTGTGATGAAAGTATTGTAATTCAGTACAGGATTCAGGTGTGATGAAAGTATTGTAATTCAGTGTAGGATTCAGGTGTGATGAAAGTATTGTAATTCAGTACAGGATTCAGGTGTGATGAAAGTATTGTAATTCAGTGTAGGATTCAGGTGTGATGAAAGTATTGTAATTCAGTGTAGGATTCAGGTGTGATGAAAGTATTGTAATTCAGTGTAGGATTCAGGTGTGATGAAAGTATTGTAATTCAGTACAGGATTCAGGTGTGATGAAAGTATTGTAATTCAGTACAGGATTCAGGTGTGATGAAAGTATTGTAATTCAGTACAGGATTCAGGTGTGATGAAAGTATTGTAATTCAGTACAGGATTCAGGTGTGATGAAAGTATTGTAATTCAGTGTGGGATTCAGGTGTGATGAAAGTATTGTAATTCAGTACAGGATTCAGGTGTGATGAAAGTATTGTAATTCAGTGTAGGATTCAGGTGTGATGAAAGTATTGTAATTCAGTACAGGATTCAGGTGTGATGAAAGTATTGTAATTCAGTGTGGGATTCAGGTGTGATGAAAGTATTGTAATTCAGTACAGGATTCAGGTGTGATGAAAGTATTGTAATTCAGTGTGGGATTCAGGTGTGATGAAAGTATTGTAATTCAGTGTAGGATTCAGGTGTGATGAAGGTATTGTAATTCAGTACAGGATTCAGGTGTGATGAAAGTATTGTAATTCAGTACAGGATTCAGGTGTGATGAAAGTATTGTAATTCAGTACAGGATTCAGGTGTGATGAAAGTATTGTAATTCAGTACAGGATTCAGGTGTGATGAAAGTATTGTAATTCAGTACAGGATTCAGGTGTGATGAAAGTATTGCAATTCAGTGTAGGATTCAGGTGTGATGAAAGTATTGTAATTCAGTGTAGGATTCAGGTGTGATGAAAGTATTGTAATTCAGTGTAGGATTCAGGTGTGATGAAAGTATTGTAATTCAGTACAGGATTCAGGTGTGATGAAAGTATTGTATTTCAGTACAGGATTCAGGTGTGATGAAAGTATTGTAATTCAATACAGGATTCAGGTGTGATGAAAGTACTGTAATTCAATGTAGTATTCAGGTGTGATGAAAGTATTGTAATTCAGTGTAGGATTCAGGTGTGATGAAAGTATTGTAATTCAGTACAGGATTCAGGTGTGATGAAAGTATTGTAATTCAGTGTAGGATTCAGGTGTGATGAAAGTATTGTAATTCAGTACAGGATTCAGGTGTGATGAAAGTATTGTAATTCAGTGTAGGATTCAGGTGTGATGAAAGTATTGTAATTCAGTACAGGATTCAGGTGTGATGAAAGTATTGTAATTCAGTACAGGATTCAGGTGTGATGAAAGTATTGTAATTCAGTGTAGGATTCAGGTGTGATGAAAGTATTGTAATTCAGTGTAGGATTCAGGTGTGATGAAAGTATTGTAATTCAGTACAGGATTCAGGTGTGATGAAAGTATTGTAATTCAGTACAGGATTCAGGTGTGATGAAAGTATTGTAATTCAGTACAGGATTCAGGTGTGATGAAAGTATTGTAATTCAGTGTAGGATTCAGGTGTGATGAAAGTATTGTAATTCAGTGTAGGATTCAGGTGTGATGAAAGTATTGTAATTCAGTACAGGATTCAGGTGTGATGAAAGTATTGTAATTCAGTGTAGGATTCAGGTGTGATGAAAGTATTGTAATTCAGTACAGGATTCAGGTGTGATGAAAGTATTGTAATTCAGTACAGGATTCAGGTGTGATGAAAGTATTGTAATTCAGTACAGGATTCAGGTGTGATGAAAGTATTGTAATTCAGTGTAGGATTCAGGTGTGATGAAAGTATTGTAATTCAGTGTAGGATTCAGGTGTGATGAAAGTATTGTAATTCAGTACAGGATTCAGGTGTGATGAAAGTATTGTAATTCAGTACAGGATTCAGGTGTGATGAAAGTATTGTAATTCAGTACAGGATTCAGGTGTGATGAAAGTATTGTAATTCAGTACAGGATTCAGGTGTGATGAAAGTATTGTAATTCAGTACAGGATTCAGGTGTGATGAAAGTATTGTAATTCAGTGTAGGATTCAGGTGTGATGAAAGTATTGTAATTCAGTACAGGATTCAGGTGTGATGAAAGTATTGTAATTCAGTGTGGGATTCAGGTGTGATGAAAGTATTGTAATTCAGTACAGGATTCAGGTGTGATGAAAGTATTGTAATTCAGTGTGGGATTCAGGTGTGATGAAAGTATTGTAATTCAGTGTAGGATTCAGGTGTGATGAAGGTATTGTAATTCAGTACAGGATTCAGGTGTGATGAAAGTATTGTAATTCAGTACAGGATTCAGGTGTGATGAAAGTATTGTAATTCAGTACAGGATTCAGGTGTGATGAAAGTATTGTAATTCAGTACAGGATTCAGGTGTGATGAAAGTATTGTAATTCAGTACAGGATTCAGGTGTGATGAAAGTATTGTAATTCAGTGTAGGATTCAGGTGTGATGAAAGTATTGTAATTCAGTACAGGATTCAGGTGTGATGAAAGTATTGTAATTCAGTGTAGGATTCAGGTGTGATGAAAGTATTGTAATTCAGTACAGGATTCAGGTGTGATGAAAGTATTGTAATTCAGTACAGGATTCAGGTGTGATGAAAGTATTGTAATTCAGTACAGGATTCAGGTGTGATGAAAGTATTGTAATTCAGTGTAGGATTCAGGTGTGATGAAAGTATTGTAATTCAGTGTAGGATTCAGGTGTGATGAAAGTATTGTAATTCAGTACAGGATTCAGGTGTGATGAAAGTATTGTAATTCAGTACAGGATTCAGGTGTGATGAAAGTATTGTAATTCAGTACAGGATTCAGGTGTGATGAAAGTATTGTAATTCAGTACAGGGATTCAGGTGTGATGAAAGTATTGTAATTCAGTACAGGATTCAGGTGTGATGAAAGTATTGTAATTCAGTGTAGGATTCAGGTGTGATGAAAGTATTGTAATTCAGTGTAGGATTCAGGTGTGATGAAAGTATTGTAATTCAGTACAGGATTCAGGTGTGATGAAAGTATTGTAATTCAGTACAGGATTCAGGTGTGATGAAAGTATTGTAATTCAGTACAGGATTCAGGTGTGATGAAAGTATTGTAATTCAGTACAGGATTCAGGTGTGATGAAAGTATTGTAATTCAGTGTAGGATTCAGGTGTGATGAAAGTATTGTAATTCAGTACAGGATTCAGGTGTGATGAAAGTATTGTAATTCAGTGTAGGATTCAGGTGTGATGAAAGTATTGTAATTCAGTACAGGATTCAGGTGTGATGAAAGTATTGTAATTCAGTGTAGGATTCAGGTGTGATGAAAGTATTGTAATTCAGTACAGGATTCAGGTGTGATGAAAGTATTGTAATTCAGTGTAGGATTCAGGTGTGATGAAAGTATTGTAATTCAGTGTAGGATTCAGGTGTGATGAAAGTATTGTAATTCAGTACAGGATTCAGGTGTGATGAAAGTATTGTAATTCAGTACAGGATTCAGGTGTGATGAAAGTATTGTAATTCAGTACAGGATTCAGGTGTGATGAAAGTATTGTAATTCAGTACAGGATTCAGGTGTGATGAAAGTATTGTAATTCAGTACAGGATTCAGGTGTGATGAAAGTATTGTAATTCAGTACAGGATTCAGGTGTGATGAAAGTATTGTAATTCAGTACAGGATTCAGGTGTGATGAAAGTATTGTAATTCAGTACAGGATTCAGGTGTGATGAAAGTATTGTAATTCAGTGTAGGATTCAGGTGTGATGAAAGTATTGTAATTCAGTACAGGATTCAGGTGTGATGAAAGTATTGTAATTCAGTGTAGGATTCAGGTGTGATGAAAGTATTGTAATTCAGTGTAGGATTCAGGTGTGATGAAAGTATTGTAATTCAGTACAGGATTCAGGTGTGATGAAAGTATTGTAATTCAGTACAGGATTCAGGTGTGATGAAAGTATTGTAATTCAGTACAGGATTCAGGTGTGATGAAAGTATTGTAATTCAGTACAGGATTCAGGTGTGATGAAAGTATTGTAATTCAGTACAGGATTCAGGTGTGATGAAAGTATTGTAATTCAGTACAGGATTCAGGTGTGATGAAAGTATTGTAATTCAGTACAGGATTCAGGTGTGATGAAAGTATTGTAATTCAGTGTAGGATTCAGGTGTGATGAAAGTATTGTAATTCAGTACAGGATTCAGGTGTGATGAAAGTATTGTAATTCAGTGTAGGATTCAGGTGTGATGAAAGTATTGTAATTCAGTGTAGGATTCAGGTGTGATGAAAGTATTGTAATTCAGTGTAGGATTCAGGTGTGATGAAAGTATTGTAATTCAGTACAGGATTCAGGTGTGATGAAAGTATTGTAATTCAGTACAGGATTCAGGTGTGATGAAAGTATTGTAATTCAGTGTAGGATTCAGGTGTGATGAAAGTATTGTAATTCAGTGTAGGATTCAGGTGTGATGAAAGTATTGTAATTCAGTGTGGGATTCAGGTGTGATGAAAGTATTGTAATTCAGTGTAGGATTCAGGTGTGATGAAAGTATTGTAATTCAGTACAGGATTCAGGTGTGATGAAAGTATTGTAATTCAGTACAGGATTCAGGTGTGATGAAAGTATTGTAATTCAGTGTAGGATTCAGGTGTGATGAAAGTATTGTAATTCAGTACAGGATTCAGGTGTGATGAAAGTATTGTAATTCAGTGTGGGATTCAGGTGTGATGAAAGTATTGTAATTCAGTACAGGATTCAGGTGTGATGAAAGTATTGTAATTCAGTGTAGGATTCAGGTGTGATGAAAGTATTGTAATTCAGTACAGGATTCAGGTGTGATGAAAGTATTGTAATTCAGTACAGGATTCAGGTGTGATGAAAGTATTGTAATTCAGTACAGGATTCAGGTGTGATGAAAGTATTGTAATTCAGTGTAGGATTCAGGTGTGATGAAAGTATTGTAATTCAGTACAGGATTCAGGTGTGATGAAAGTATTGTAATTCAGTGTAGGATTCAGGTGTGATGAAAGTATTGTAATTCAGTACAGGATTCAGGTGTGATGAAAGTATTGTAATTCAGTACAGGATTCAGGTGTGATGAAAGTATTGTAATTCAGTACAGGATTCAGGTGTGATGAAAGTATTGTAATTCAGTACAGGATTCAGGTGTGATGAAAGTATTGTAATTCAGTACAGGATTCAGGTGTGATGAAAGTATTGTAATTCAGTGTAGGATTCAGGTGTGATGAAAGTATTGTAATTCAGTACAGGATTCAGGTGTGATGAAAGTATTGTAATTCAGTGTAGGATTCAGGTGTGATGAAAGTATTGTAATTCAGTACAGGATTCAGGTGTGATGAAAGTATTGTAATTCAGTGTAGGATTCAGGTGTGATGAAAGTATTGTAATTCAGTACAGGATTCAGGTGTGATGAAAGTATTGTAATTCAGTGTAGGATTCAGGTGTGATGAAAGTATTGTAATTCAGTGTAGGATTCAGGTGTGATGAAAGTATTGTAATTCAGTGTAGGATTCAGGTGTGATGAAAGTATTGTAATTCAGTACAGGATTCAGGTGTGATGAAAGTATTGTAATTCAGTACAGGATTCAGGTGTGATGAAAGTATTGTAATTCAGTACAGGATTCAGGTGTGATGAAAGTATTGTAATTCAGTACAGGATTCAGGTGTGATGAAAGTATTGTAATTCAGTGTAGGATTCAGGTGTGATGAAAGTATTGTAATTCAGTGTAGGATTCAGGTGTGATGAAAGTATTGTAATTCAGTGTAGGATTCAGGTGTGATGAAAGTATTGTAATTCAGTGTAGGATTCAGGTGTGATGAAAGTATTGTAATTCAGTACAGGATTCAGGTGTGATGAAAGTATTGTAATTCAGTACAGGATTCAGGTGTGATGAAAGTATTGTAATTCAGTGTAGGATTCAGGTGTGATGAAAGTATTGTAATTCAGTGTAGGATTCAGGTGTGATGAAAGTATTGTAATTCAGTGTAGGATTCAGGTGTGATGAAAGTATTGTAATTCAGTACAGGATTCAGGTGTGATGAAAGTATTGTAATTCAGTACAGGATTCAGGTGTGATGAAAGTATTGTAATTCAGTACAGGATTCAGGTGTGATGAAAGTATTGTAATTCAGTGTGGGATTCAGGTGTGATGAAAGTATTGTAATTCAGTACAGGATTCAGGTGTGATGAAAGTATTGTAATTCAGTGTGGGATTCAGGTGTGATGAAAGTATTGTAATTCAGTACAGGATTCAGGTGTGATGAAAGTATTGTAATTCAGTGTGGGATTCAGGTGTGATGAAAGTATTGTAATTCAGTACAGGATTCAGGTGTGATGAAAGTATTGTAATTCAGTGTAGGATTCAGGTGTGATGAAAGTATTGTAATTCAGTGTAGGATTCAGGTGTGATGAAGGTATTGTAATTCAGTACAGGATTCAGGTGTGATGAAAGTATTGTAATTCAGTACAGGATTCAGGTGTGATGAAAGTATTGTAATTCAGTGTAGGATTCAGGTGTGATGAAAGTATTGTAATTCAGTACAGGATTCAGGTGTGATGAAAGTATTGTAATTCAGTGTAGGATTCAGGTGTGATGAAAGTATTGTAATTCAGTACAGGATTCAGGTGTGATGAAAGTATTGTAATTCAGTGTAGGATTCAGGTGTGATGAAAGTATTGTAATTCAGTACAGGATTCAGGTGTGATGAAAGTATTGTAATTCAGTACAGGATTCAGGTGTGATGAAAGTATTGTAATTCAGTACAGGATTCAGGTGTGATGAAAGTATTGTAATTCAGTACAGGATTCAGGTGTGATGAAAGTATTGTAATTCAGTGTGGGATTCAGGTGTGATGAAAGTATTGTAATTCAGTACAGGATTCAGGTGTGATGAAAGTATTGTAATTCAGTGTAGGATTCAGGTGTGATGAAAGTATTGTAATTCAGTACAGGATTCAGGTGTGATGAAAGTATTGTAATTCAGTACAGGATTCAGGTGTGATGAAAGTATTGTAATTCAGTGTAGGATTCAGGTGTGATGAAAGTATTGTAATTCAGTGTAGGATTCAGGTGTGATGAAAGTATTGTAATTCAGTGTGGGATTCAGGTGTGATGAAAGTATTGTAATTCAGTGTAGGATTCAGGTGTGATGAAAGTATTGTAATTCAGTGTAGGATTCAGGTGTGATGAAAGTATTGTAATTCAGTACAGGATTCAGGTGTGATGAAAGTATTGTAATTCAGTACAGGATTCAGGTGTGATGAAAGTATTGTAATTCAGTACAGGATTCAGGTGTGATGAAAGTATTGTAATTCAGTGTGGGATTCAGGTGTGATGAAAGTATTGTAATTCAGTACAGGATTCAGGTGTGATGAAAGTATTGTAATTCAGTGTGGGATTCAGGTGTGATGAAAGTATTGTAATTCAGTACAGGATTCAGGTGTGATGAAAGTATTGTAATTCAGTACAGGATTCAGGTGTGATGAAAGTATTGTAATTCAGTACAGGATTCAGGTGTGATGAAAGTATTGTAATTCAGTACAGGATTCAGGTGTGATGAAAGTATTGTAATTCAGTGTGGGATTCAGGTGTGATGAAAGTATTGTAATTCAGTACAGGATTCAGGTGTGATGAAAGTATTGTAATTCAGTACAGGATTCAGGTGTGATGAAAGTATTGTAATTCAGTACAGGATTCAGGTGTGATGAAAGTATTGTAATTCAGTACAGGATTCAGGTGTGATGAAAGTATTGTAATTCAGTACAGGATTCAGGTGTGATGAAAGTATTGTAATTCAGTACAGGATTCAGGTGTGATGAAAGTATTGTAATTCAGTACAGGATTCAGGTGTGATGAAAGTATTGTAATTCAGTACAGGATTCAGGTGTGATGAAAGTATTGTAATTCAGTGTAGGATTCAGGTGTGATGAAAGTATTGTAATTCAGTACAGGATTCAGGTGTGATGAAAGTATTGTAATTCAGTACAGGATTCAGGTGTGATGAAAGTATTGTAATTCAGTACAGGATTCAGGTGTGATGAAAGTATTGTAATTCAGTACAGGATTCAGGTGTGATGAAAGTATTGTAATTCAGTGTAGGATTCAGGTGTGATGAAAGTATTGTAATTCAGTACAGGATTCAGGTGTGATGAAAGTATTGTAATTCAGTGTAGGATTCAGGTGTGATGAAAGTATTGTAATTCAGTACGGGATTCAGGTGTGATGAAAGTATTGTAATTCAGTGTTGGATTCAGGTATGATGAAAGTATTGTAATTCAGTACAGGATTCAGGTGTGATGAAAGTATTGTAATTCAGTGTAGGATTCAGGTGTGATGAAAGTATTGTAATTCAGTGTGGGATTCAGGTGTGATGAAAGTATTGTAATTCAGTGTGGGATTCAGGTGTGATGAAAGTATTGTAATTCAGTACAGGATTCAGGTGTGATGAAAGTATTGTAATTCAGTACAGGATTCAGGTGTGATGGAAGTATTGTAATTCAGTGTAGGATTCAGGTGTGATGAAAGTATTGTAATTCAGTATAGGATTCAGGTGTGATGAAAGTATTGTTACGTGAGGTAAGTAATTCAGTGTAGGATTCAGGTGTGATGAAAGTATTGTTAGGTGAGGTAAGTAATTCAGTGTAGGATTCAGGTGTGATGAAAGTATTGTTACGTGAGGTAATGAAGGAGGAGGGTATCCACAGTAACACCAAGTAATTCAGTATCGGATTCAGGTGTGATGAAAGTATTGTTAGGTGAGGTAAGTAATTCAGTGTAGGATTTAGGTGTGATGAAAGTATTGTTAGGTGAGGTAAGTAATTCAGTGTAGGATTCAGGTGTGATGAAAGTATTGTTACGTGAGGTAATGAAGAAGGAGGGTTTATGATGTGTCAGTGTTTTTGGAGGGAAACGCAGGAGCTCTGTTTGTTTTTTTTTTTTAAATTTAATATTAGTTGATTATCGGTGAGCCAGGTTTCGATGGAGGTGAAGGTGTCTTGGGTACGAAAAGGAGTTCTGGGATGCTGTGGGCAGTGGTAATAAGGGATGAATCGTCGGCATATTGTAAGAGTGTAGAGAGGTTAGTAGTGGAGTGTAATCTCTCAGTAAAGATGTTGAACAAGAGGGAACCCAAGATAGAGCCTTGGGGACTACCAGTGTTGACTTGTAGAACTGGGGAGGTGACAGACTGCCAGCGTATAGATTGCTGTCTGTTAGATAAGTAACTAGAGAACCAATTTATTGAGGAGGTTGATAGATGGAGATCAGAATGTTTAGGTATAATTTTGGGATGAGACTGTACGGAAGGCCTTGGAAAGATCAAGGAAAAGACGAGAGACTAGATGGCTGTTATCACGGGCTTCTGCTACAGTTTGGGTGAGTGAGAGCAGTGCGGTAGATGTGCTGTGGTGGCGTCTAAACCCATGCTGGGTGGGGGTTAAAAGATGGTTATTCAGTAAGTGTTTAAGTAGTTGAGTTCGGACACATTGTTCAAGAATTTTTGAAAGTGGGAAGAATATTGCAATGGGGCAGTAGTTGGATGGGACAGTGGAGTTACCTCCTTTATGGAGAGGGATAGTGAAAAAGGATTTACATATGTCAGGGACAAGGGCCTCGGTAACAGAACGATTTATAAGAATAGAGATAGGGTAGGCAATAGATTTGGCAGCAATTTTAAAGAATTGAGGGGATAAATTGTCAGCAGAGGGAGAACAGGGTTTGAGTTTATTCAGTTGTGTTTTGATGAATGTATTGGGAACAGGTTGAAAGGATAAAGTGATGGGGGAAGAGGGACTGGGAGGTACAGGTAGAGAAGAGGCAGAGGAATTTTGTTGTTAGTTTCTGAATTGTTTCTATGAAGTGTTTGTTTAATAGTGCAGCTTTCTCTGTGGCAGTAAGGACAGGGAAGGGGTTCGGGGTAGAAGGGTTGCCTGGGTAGAGGATATTATTGACTGTAGACCAGAATTTTTGGGGTTGTTGTGTGGGCTACCTAGGCTGGAGTTAAAGAAAACTTTTTTGTCTTTAATGACAACTTTTTTTACACATTTCTAAGTTCTTTGTAATGTTGGAGTAAGGGAGGAGTTTTATTTCTGATTCAAGTTTTCCAGGCAGCGTCCCTCTGATGCATAATAGAGTGTGTTTGCATAGTGAGCCACCTGGCACAGTTTGATTTCACCTTAGTTTTTTCTGGTTGGAGCCATAGAGTTTAGAACATCAAGGAATATCTTGGTGAAAGTAGTTACAGCATCATTAAGGGGGGTTTTGAAGGAAGGTCCAGTTGATGTTGGACAGAGTAGAGTATAGTTTATTGCTGTCGCCTTGGTTTTATCCATATTTATTTGATATCCTGAAAAGTCTTAACTGTCCCAGAATGTTGCACACCAATGAAATATTCTTTTCTGGATTTATTAAATATAAAGTAATATTATCCAGTAGTATGGCTGATGTTTCTTGAGTACCATACCAGTTATACTCTTACATTTGTGAGTCTCTTATTTTCCTTTACCCGTGGCTCTACGTGGACACCCTTCCTGGTTCCTTTGTTCAAACACAGCTGGTCAGAAAGGTACCCTCCCCCCTTGGTGCTTGCCTCTGACCATCGTACATCTTCCTAATTAACCCCATTATTTGATCAGGAAATGCCAGTGCTGCCATTGTCCTGCTCATATGATCCTAGCTAACTCTATTCGATGCCTGCTCTGCATCAACTCCCATCAACAATAACGGGGTGTTTTTGGACTTTGCTTCCATTTATATCACTATCATTCTGGTAATGTTATCAAATGTTTGCCTCCCCTCCACAAAACTACATTGATTCATATATGTCAGTTTTGGCAATACCTGTGCCATACTATTAGCTAGTATAACATAAATGCATTATAACCATGCCCTGTTTGAGTAGCACAGCTACCACAGCTTTCTTCCAAGATGCTGCTACTGTATCTCTTTTAAAAAAAGTTGTACTAAAAAAAATGATCTACAACCAAGTTACTGCATATTTACTTCAGTACCAACTTCTGTCGTGGAAGCAACATGGGTGTTTGTGTGGACGCGGCAGTACAGCAGCTTTCTACTTCTTCACAGATGACATCCTATCCAGTATGGACAAAGGCAATGTGACAGCAAACATCTTTATTGATGTCACAAAACCCTTTGATCCATATCTTAATATTTGACAAATTAACTGAAATAGGAATTAGCGATAGTGTAAAACCTTGGATGTAATGTGATCCTATCTCGCCTACATTCTCTACAGATGGGTTCGGAGCCGATCCTCGGCTCCGACTCAGCACGCTATACAATAGAACACGGTCTCTTATTGGCTGAGTTACCTCATATCCCAGTATGCACCACTACTGCTTCCCCAGATCTCGTTTGCCGCTTCTACAGCATAGACGTGGTCTCGGACTTGGCTGAGCTAAGTACCTCTTGTGACAAAATTTTCTGTCAAAATTTTTTCTAAAACTGACCCAAAAGCTGTTTTAACAGCTACTTGTTGTGTTATCGTGTTTTAGGCGATTTTTGTGGTGAAATTGTATTTTTTGGACAAGTGTTTTCGTTTAGTCAGAGGGGCCTTGCCCTATCACGCCCTCTTTCTATTAGAGTTATAGTTTTTTGTGTACTTTGAAATTACTGTGTATTTACGATGTCAAAGGAACATAGACCATCGGGCTTCAAAAAATGTTCTAAGTGCAACTATAAAATGTCCATTACGGACGATCATTCCTTGTGTGTTTACTGTTTGGGCCCGAAGCACCTCCAGGAATCCTGTAGCGTTTGCCACGCTTTTTCCTCTCGCGTGTTCCAAGAGAGGAAAAATAAATTGATTTTGAAAGGGCTTATTACCCCTTCCTTTGAGGAAGCCCTATCTTCTTCTTCTTCCCCTTCGAGGAAGAAAAAATCTTCGGCTCCGACCAGCCCGTCGGAGCCGGCAGCTAAAAAGTCAAGGCAGGCTTCTCCGTCGGCTCCACGGACTTCGGAGCCGAGGGCGGAATGGTCTGCCTCGATGTCTCCAGCCTCGACTCCTCTGGCTTCGGAGTCGAGAGCTTGGGTGTCGAGAGGCGAGTCATCTCCATCGGCTCCACTGCCTTCGGAGCCGATGAAGGTTGCCCGCTCAGACTCTTCCCCTTCGGTGCCGAAGTCCCCATCGGCTCCGAGGGAAATTGCAGTGGTAGTGGAATCTTCCTCGGCGCCGATACTTCTCGAAACCATTCGGAGCCGGTCCCCCAGTCTTTCAGAGCCGGTGGAGAAGTCGACTCGGACCCGGTCGGTCTCTTCTCGGTCGTCGAGGATGTCTGATTAGGATGTAGACAGGGTTCTTCAAAGGCTTTTTCAGTCTCCGGTCTTTCAAAAGTTGGTCTCTGCTCCAGCCCAGTCGGCTCCGGAGCCGATTTCCCACCCTGCTATCTCGGTTCCTCCTCCAACAGCTTTGGTGCCGTTGGAGTCAGTGTTGGTGGAGCCGGTGGAGGTTGTCGGGTCGGTTCCGACCCTAACTCCAACCCCGCCCTTCGGGTCGGGGTTCGGTACGCGGACCTCCTCTGTCGGCCCCGGGGGGGGGACGCTTCGGGACCGATCCTTTTAGTTCCGAGCCTCCTTCTCTGTGCGTCGGCGGCGGGAGTTCCGGCTGCTGTTGTGGCCTTGGGGGCTGGACCATCCCAGGACTCTGGGGGTCCCGCCTTCAAGGCCATGAGGAGTGCCTTGGCCAAATCCTCTCTGGCCACTTCTACCGTCTCACCACCGCCTTCCCTTGGCACGGAGACTGGCTCCTTTGCAATCCCCCTGTCTCACGACAGCGGAGCCCGTGGGCCTGAGGTTACCCCCATCGGGGGTTCCCTTCTTCCTGGGGGTCCCTCCGAAACGTCTTCGGAGGAACCTCCGAGGAAGAAACAGTGCAAGAGGAAGCACGTCGACTCCCCTGATGACTCCCTCACCTCGGATACCGACCTCGATGATGCGGAAGGGTCCCCCAAGTCGTCCTCGGATGATGTCTCCTTTGCAGACATCCTGGAGATCCTTAAGCAATGAGGTGACTGGCAGTCCAAACCCCCTTCTGCTGAGGAGTTGGTGTTCCTCAAGGCCTTCGGGGCTCAGCCCTCCACCTCCTGGGTGTCTCCGCCCTTCGATGAGCTTCTGGATTTGATCTCTCGAAGGGCGTGGGAACACCCAGACTCTGTTGAACCGGTGCCAGCTCGCCCCAATAAATTCCTTTCGGCACCCCCTGATAAGGACTTTCTTACCAAAGGTGTGGCTGTAGATGCCTTGGTGGTGGCATCTGCCACCCAGCAAGATGTGGCAGAGGCTTCAATGTCCATCCATCCTCCTAATAAGGAGTCTAGGAGCATGTATCGGTACGGGAAGCGCACCCTTACTTCAGCAATCTTTACATTTAGGTCTCTGAATTACTTGACACATTTCACGAGACTGCAGAGGGATCTGGTCAAGGAGCTTTCGGATACCCTCTCCTGTAACTTACCTGAGCAGTTAGCCCAGACGGTTAACTCCCAGCTGGCTACCCTGTCCTTGTTATCCAACTCGTCCATGAGGCTCATTTCGTATGCAGCCGAAGGAGCGAGCAGGGCGGCGGGAACAGGTGTTGCTCTACGGAGACAAGCCTGGCTATGCCTGTGTCACTTTGCGGAGGCCTTTAAGTCTTCCTTTGCCGACACCCCCTTCGATGGGTCCTCTCTGTTTGGACCCAAGGTAAAGGACACTTTGACTCGCTGCGAACAGGAGGGTAAGACTTTAACAGCCGTAGGGGCCCGGTTTTCCACTCCCTTCAGACCTTATCCCAAGGCTCGAAGAGGAGGGAAAATGTGGTTCCTTAAGTCTCAAAAGCCTTACTTGTCGCAGCAGAGCGATTCCCCTTCTAGAGGCAGAGGAGGGGGAAATTTTTCAGGGAGACGCCGTCCCAGAGGCGGCGGAGGCCCCCGCAACACTGGAGACCGCGAGTCCTTTCGTGGCTCCTCCTCCTTCCAGCATCCCTGAAGGAGTGCCCAACTGCGCAGCTCTGGAGCCAGTCGGGGGTCATTTTTCGAGGCACCTAAAGGCCTGGGAAAGTATCACTCAGGACCAATGGGTGCTCTGAATCATTGCCGGAGGTTACACTGTTCCCTTCTTTCAATCCCCACCACCATCCTAAAGAATCCCGGACCCACCACCCAGTCAACGGGATCTGGCAGCCAGCGAAATATCGAAGCTGCTTCAAAAAGGAGTCATCCAACCTGTCCCCGCAGATCAGGCCAGATCAGGGACTTACTCAAGATTCTTTTTGGTACCAAAAAAGACCGGGGACTTGTGGCCCATTTTGGATCTCAGCAAGTTAAACCGATCAGTGAAAAAGTCCAAATTCCGGATGGTCACCTTGCAATCTCTTCTCCCGCTTTTGGAGAAAGGTGTTTGGATGTGCTCCATAGATCTCAAAGACGCCTATTATCACATTCTGATGGATCAGGCGTCAAGGAGATACTTGCGCTTCAGCCTAGGAGACAGTCATTTCCAGTTCCGTGCACTGCCCTTTGGTCTCACCACAGCCCCCAGGGTGTTCACCAGATGTTTGGCAGTGGTGACTGCTCACCTGAGAAGTCTAGGATTCCAGGTGTTTCCATACCTAGACGACTGGCTCCTAACTGCCACCTCCAGGCATCTACTCTTCAAAACTCTAGCAGCCACTATCTCCCTAGGCAACTCCTTAGGAATCACCTTCAATTGGACAAAATCCGTATTGCTGCCATCACAGCGTATTCTGTTTATTGGTGCAGAAATAGACTCAAGGCAGATGCGAGTCTATCTTCCTGCGAAAGGATAGCAACATTGCAGTCTCAGGTTCGGGTGCTACTCCTCAGACGTCACGCTCCAGCGAGAATGTTCCTGCAGCTGTTAGGTTCCATGTCAGCCACCATTCTTCTCGTCCCCTTGGCAAGGTTGCATATGAGGATACTCCAGTGGCTCCTCTCAGTTCAGTGGTCTTATCAAGACCTCCCCCTCAGTCACCACATATTGATCACAGAGACGTGCAAACAGGATCTTCGTTGGTGGCTTCTTTCCTCCAACCTGGATCAGGGGCGACCCTTCGTCCCCCCATCCCCCTCGGCCACGTTGACTATGGACGCCTCCCAGACAGGGTGGGGGGGGCATTATCTGGACAGGTCGGTCCAAGGCATGTGGCACCCCGACGAGAGTCTTCTCCACATCAACATCCTGGAAATGAGGGCGGTGCTGTTAACGTTGCAAGCATTGCACGATCACCTCCCCCAGGGTACGATTGCCATTCAGTCCGACAACATGTCGGTAGTCTGGTACTTGAACATGCAAGGAGGGACCAGGTCTTACCCCCTTTGCAGAGGCCATGAAGGTATGGAATTGGGCGATTGCTACCAAACGTTTTCTAGTGGCAATACATATTCCGGGGAGATCCAATGTGATAGCCGACAGACTAAGCAGGACTATTCTCTCCCCTCACGAATGGTCCTTGAACGACAGAGTGGTAACAGATTTTCACGAGATGGGGAACTCCATGTTGCGATCTTTTCGCAACTCCCCTCAATGCAAAATGCCAGCAGTTCTTCTCTCTCACTCCAGTTCCAGGGGAGATCCCCAAGGATGCTCTGGTCCAAACTTGGCCCCCCGGTCTGCTATACGCTTTTCCACCGACTCCTCTTCTCCCCAAGGTGATTCAGAAGGCGATTCGCTTGGAAAGCAAAATGATTCTAATCGCTCCATACTGGCCTCGTCAAGTCTGGTTCCCCTTTCTTCACAAGTATGCATTGGAGGGTCCCTGGTTCCTGGACCAACTTCCGGGCCTCTTGACGCATCAGTCAGGACAGCTCCATCAGTCCCTCCATTCATTGAAGCTAGCAGCTTGGCTACTCCTCTTCCGACCATAGTTAGGAGCCATTCTTTCAACCCTGAAGTCATGCATATTTTGTCCTCGGCCCACAAGACTTCTACTAAAAAGATGTATAGCAGTAAATGGAAGAGGTTTGCTATTTGGGCCCAACTCTGAGGATTAGACCCTATGACAGCCTCGGTGTCAGAGGTTCTGAAGTTTTTAACTTCCCTGTTTAACCAGGGTTGTTCGGTGTCTGCCATCAAAGTTCAATTGGCGGCTATTTCCAATTTTCACGAGGCGTAGAACCACCTTTAATGAGCAACAAGTTGTGCAAAGCTTTTATTAAAGGAGCTTGGCTTCTACAGCCCCCTATATCTCATCCCGCACCACCGTGGGACCTTAACGTAGTCTTAGGTGCGTTAACCACACCTCCCTTTGAGCCGGCAGCAACCTGTGACTTAAAATTTCTTTCTTGGAAGACTGCTCTTCTAGTTGCTATTACATCAGCCAGGCGAGTTTCAGAACTTCAAGCCCTGTGTGTAAAACCACCATACCTGGTATTTCACAAGGACAGAGTATCTCTTAGACCAAACCCATCCTTTATACCAAAGGTTTGTTCTAACTTTTGTTTGCAACAATCACTGGAATTACCGTTTTTTTTTTCCCTAAGTATTCAAACAGAGCTGAGTATACCTTTCACACCTTAGACGTGCACAGACAATTACGTTTCTATTTGGATAGGACACACCAAGCACGAAAATCAGATCAACTGTTTGTGTCCTTTCGGATAGTAAATTGGGCAAAGCCGTCACGAAAGTCACTATTGCCAAGTGGATCAGAGACTGTATCAGTCATATTTATCTCATTTCAAATAAGGAGCTTACAGTTCCAGTGAAAGCTCATTCTACCAGGGCTGTGGCCACTTCGGCAGCTTTTCATTCCAAGCTCTCTATTAATGACATCTGTGCAGCTGCTACGTGGTCTTCTCTACACACCTTTATTTCTCACTACAAATTGGATGTGGCATCTAGGGGTCGAGCTTCCTTGGTTCCACGGTTCTCCGGACCGTTTTCCAGTGAGCCACCCAGGAATTAGGTGCTAGGGACGCTGACACATCTGTAGAGAATGTAGGCGAGATAGGATCACATTACATCTTTTAGTTATGTACTTACCATAACTTTAGATGTATGGGATCCATCTCGCCTACATTCCTAATAACCCACCCTCCTTCCCCCTGCCTTGGAGACCAGAAGAGACCGGACGGTCAGAGTTCAACTGTTTTCTCTCTTGAAACACCTGGCAATGTTATAATAACAGTCTGTGTGTGTGCATGTGTGCGGACAAACAAGATCTGGGGAAGCAGTAGTGGTGCATCCTGTGATATGAGGTAACTCAGCCAATAAGAGACTGCGTTCTGTTGTATAGCGTGCCGAGTCGGAGCCGAGGATTGGCCCCGAACCCATCTGTAGAGAATGTAGGCGAGATGCATCCCATACATCTAAAGTTATGGTAAGTATATAACTAAAAGTTCATAGACTTCATCTTCAGTAGATCTGTCAAGGTGAAAGTAGGCAACACCATGTTTGAATATCTCATCTTGTGAAAGGAGTCCCCCAGGGTTTCACTTACCATGTTTGAACATCTTATCTTGTGAAAGGAGTCCCCCCGGGTTTCACTTTAACCTGCTCTGCTGTTTTCCATTGTTATCAACAAACCTCCACCTGATCACCCTCAGATGCTGCTAATTCATTATGCAGATGACATGGTCATCCACGGATGCAACGAATCCCGCTGTGTTGCACAAACTCAGCTCCAGAATGACCTCTGAACTCTCAATCATTGGCTTATAGGCCAGAAACCTACACTCAGTCCCTCAAAAAAAAAAAAAAAGCAGTGCTATTTGAAATCAACTGAAAAAAATATCCTAACAACACAGCTTCCTTAATATTAAAGATGTTAATACCACCACCATAGAAACTACCACATCCTTCAGATACCTTGGCATTTGGCTAGCCAATCTCTTAACTTTAAGCTACACAGTCAAAACGCACACAAAAAGATCAACACATAACTATTCTAGGTGAACACAAGCTATCACCTGTTCTGTCCAAGCCAGCCAAAGCTTCCACAGGCAAAGAAATACTCTTATCTCAACTCAAATATGGACAACCCATTATAGCTGCAGCCTCAAATTAAAATGCCACCGCCTTACAAACCATCTCCAATAAAATCTGCCAGTTCATTGTTGACTACCCAAATAATGAACACCACTACCTAGCTACTGGTAAACTAAATGGATTCCAGTACATTTTTGAGCCATCCTCCTTCTAGGAACACTAATTCACAACACCCTTTCTCTGAGACATCATCCGTCTCACTCCTAACTTTTCACTAACCCTCTGCGCTACACACACGCATGCGCGCACATAATCTCAGCCCACCCTGTTAACTCCAAAACTTCAACTTTATTGCATTGACAATGTATTCATCTGAAGTAGTTACCTTCATTTGTGCAGCAACTTATGGGATTCGGATCCGAGCCGGCAGTTTTCAACAGCTTAGAGCCGAGCTCCAAGCTCCTCCCCTACCAACCCTGACTGACCTCAGATCTAGTTTGCCGCGGTTTAACCAACAGCAGCTCGATCTCGAGCTCCAGGCATTGGAGGCGTTTTTGTGAGTAAAAAGTTCACTTTTCTTTTCCTTTTCTACCCTGTTTGGTTGTGAGTGCTTTCGGGTCCCTTTTTGGCTAAAATCCTCCCGAGCTTAACGTTTTTTTTTTGTAATTAACCTCCCCCTTCCCTCGTGGTTCCGTTAGGGTTGTGTGTGCGTGTTTGGGGCCTAGCGTGTCTGGCTTCTTTGATTAAAATGTCTGAGGCCCCAAAGTCTTTTTTTTCTAAGTGCACCGAGTGTGGCCATAAGCTGTCCCCGGCGGATGGCCACACTCAGTGCCTGCTGTGCCTTGGCGTTGAGCACCTCTCTTCTGGTTGTTCCATTTGTGCGGCATTCAACCCCAGGGCACTTAAGGACCAGAGGTCTAAGCTGATTCTGGCGGGTCTTCTGCCCCCGGATTCGGCTTCTACCTCCGGTCCTTCCGTGGCTCCCGCTGCGGCGGCTGCTACTCCTGCTTCCCTCCCCCCCGGCCGGGACTCAACCTCCCGCCTTAGGCCCGGAGGAGAGGGAGGCTAGAAAAGAGAAAAGGAGGGAGAAACACCACAAGCGGCGGGCCGAGGCCTCCGCTTCGGCCCCCCTGGCTAAGTGGTCTTCTCCCTCCAGGACTTCTGGGTCTTCTCCTTCTCGGATCCGGTCTCCGTGCTTTTCACCCGGTCCTGAGGAGGAGGAGACCCAATCTCCCTCGAGGTCATCGAGGCGGCACTCCCGTCCCACCTCAGTGGACTCATCGAGATCGACCCGAAGTCTCACGGATGCAGATTTAGACCGGATGATGAGAAGATTCCTCCAGGCCCAACTGCAGAGGGGAGCCTTGCCTCCTCCGGGAGCTCGACCCCCTTCTTTGCCCCGATAGCTCCTTCTCCATCCCGCTTCCCGGGTTCGGAGTCTTCGGAGCCGGGCAGCCTTGGAGCCGGGGGTGTGTCGGCACCGATTGTCTCGGGTACTTCGGTGCCAACACTTCCCTCGAGTCTGTCAGGTCCATTTTCGTCAGATCTGAGCTCTTGGAGCCGAGGGCTGAGCTTCGGATCCGGGGGTATCAGTATGCTTTCGGCTCTGTCCAGGTCTGAGCATGCTGGTCCCTCGGATCCGTTCGCTTCGGCACCGGCCCCGATCAGTCCGTCGGATCCGAGTGAGGGTCTGCTTTCGGATCCTAGAGAGAGCAGCTCTCCCTCGGCGTTCGACGTGGTGGAGAGGGCTCTGTCGAGAGATTCTAGGCCCCCGGCCCTTGCCACGGCTTCACCCTGCACTCCTTCTCTGTTGGGCCCAACTTCCATTACCCGGCCCCAGGGACAGCCTGCTTTGACGTCCCAGGTCGGTCCTTTGGAACAAGACGTTGCTGGTGAGACCTCCTCGGACAGCCCCCCCGAGGAGGTTCCTCACAAGCGAAAGTGCAAGAGGAGACACCTGGACTCCCCCGAGTCCTTGACTGAAGACACAGATTTGGAGGAAGGGGAAGGCTTCCCATGATCACCCCCCGAAGATGTCTCTTTTGGTGACATCATGGAGATACTCAGGATAAGGGGGGGTGGTCTGCCCCAAAGCCTACCTCGGACAAATCCGTGTTCTTGGAGGCATTTGAAGCAGGCCAGTCTACCTCTGGGGTGTCCCGTCTGGCCGACCTCCTGGTAGATTTGATTACTACCACGTTTTGGAAGGAGCCGGACACTGTGGAGCCAGTCCCCAAGAGCCCGGATAAAATTTTTAGCCCCCCCCCCAAGTCCCATTGGAGTAAGGGTCCCCCTGTAGATGCCATGTTGGTGGCGGCGACCACCAAGAGGGAACTAGCTCAGGAGAGTCCCTCGGTCCACCCCCCAAGCAAGGAGCCAGTCATTACCAATTCAGGGTCCTCCCCTTTGGTCTCACCACAGCCCCAGGGTGTTCACCAAAGTGTTAGCGGCCCACCTGAGGCTCCAGGGAATTCAGGTTTTCCCATACCTGGACGACTGGCTCCTGACCACCCCGACAAGGCATCTACTCTGCGCAGCCAGAAACTACTTTCTTCGTCTAGCTCCCTGGCTGGGGATCACTATCAACATAGAGAAGTTGTCTCTTGCCCCGACTCAGACCATAGACTTCATAGGGGCCAGATTAGACACAAACAAGCTCCTAGCCTTTTTGACCACGGACCGGCTACGAACCCTGAGGCTACATGTGCGGGCCATTATACAATCCCCAGCTCCCCCAGCAGAATTGGTCCTGAGGGCTCTAGGTTCAATGGCGGCGGCAATCAACCTATTGCCAATGGCGCGTTTGAACATGAGGGTCTTACAATGGACCCTCCAAGTCCAGTGGTCCTTTCTTCTATATCCTCTCAGCCATCCCATTCCCCTCAGCAGGGCTTTCTAGAGGGCCCTCTTATGGTGGCTCCAATCTCCGGGCCTCCAGGAAGGGCCTTTTCTATGGCCCCTCCACTAGCCACGGTGACCACGGACGCCTCCCGCCTCAGGTGGGGGGGGGCATTGTTCGGGCAGAACAGTCCAAGGCACGTGGGACCTCGCAGAGACTTCATTGCATATCAATGTCCTAGAGATGAGGGCAGTGCTGTTGACGTTGCAAGCACTTCAGGACCTTCTTCCTTTAGGAACGATTGCTATTCAGACGGACAACATGTCTGTTGTCTGGTACATCAACAAACAAGGAGGAACCAGGTCTTACCCACTCTGTCAAGAGGCCATGAGGGTGTGGGAATGGGTGATCTCCACCAACCGTTTTCAAATAGCAACGCACATTCTGGGTTGGTCCAGCATACTAGCGGACAGACTAAGTCGCACCATCCTGTTACCATACGAGTGGTCTCTGAATCCCGAGGTAGCGAATCGGATTTTCACCGAATGGGGTCAACCCTGTTGTGATCTCTTTGCCTCTCCCTCGAACACAAAATGTTATGACTACTCAGCCTCATCCCCCTCCCCCCGGGGAATCCCCGAGAGATGCTCTGGTGCATACTTGGCCTCCCGGTCTACTTTATGCTTACCCTCCTCTTCCTCTGATGCTAAAGTTTCTGTAGAAAGCCAGTCGGTTGGGGAGCAGGATAATCCTCATTGCCCCATTCTGGCCTCATCAAGCCTGGTTCCCCTACCTTTGGTCTCATCTGGTGAATCCTCCTTGGATTCTAGATCCCCTTCGGATCTAATATCCCACCCCCTAGATCTCCCAGTCGCAAACCTGGACAATCTCAAGCTCACAGCTTGGCTACTCCAGTTCCACTCGTAGCTAGGACTCCCAGTATCTCTTCCCTGTTAAAGCTATCCTACTAGCAGTGCACAAGCCTTCTACTATAAAGATCTATAGTAGCAAATGGAAGCGTTTCTCCATTTGGAACGTTGAAATTTGGACCCTTTCACAGCTCCTTTGCCCGCTGTATTAGACTTCCTGTCAGGGCTGTTTCATCAGGGGCTAGCTCCTCCACAGTTAAGGTTCAACTAGCAGCTATCTCTCATTATCACGTGGGAAATGAACTGGGCCTTTGATCACCACGAAATTGTGTAAAACCTTTCTGAAGGGCACCTTTCTGCTCAGACCTCCAGTGAAGGATGTAGTCCCGCCTTGGGACTTAACACTGGTGCTTCAGGCTTTGACAGCTCCCCCGTTTGAGTCTGCAGCTTCAGAAGACCTTAAATTCTTGTCATGGAAAACAGCCTTTCTTGTCGCTATCACCTCGGCTCGAAGGGTCTCTGAACTACAAGCCCTCTGTGTAAAACCCCCATACTTGACTTTTCACAAGGATAGAGTTTACCTCAGGACCAGTCCCTCTTTTCTTCCCAAGATTGCGTCTGAGTCGAATATTAATCAGTCCATTAACCTACCAGTCTTTTTTCCTAATTATCAAAGCAAAGGAGAATACAAATTACACTCAGTGGATGTGCATAGACAACTTCACTTCTACATCCACAGGACATCTGGTCATAGGCAATCTGACCAGCTGTTCATCTCCTTTGCCAAATTTAACTTGGGTAAATCTGTATCTAAAGTCACACTGTCTAGATGGATTTTGCAGTGTACCCTTTTAGCATATGAAAGTTCTGGCAGGCCCGCACCTCAGGGAATCCATACCCACTCTACTCGATCTATGTCTACCTCTGCGGCCTTTAGGGCTAGAGTCTCTTTGGATGATATTTGCTCGGCAGTCACTTGGGCCTCATCTCATACCTTTATCAATCACTATAAATTGGACATTATCTGCAGAGGGAGAGCATCTTTTGGCTCTGCAGTGCTCCGGAACATCCTTCCATGAAGGCCGCCCACGGTTCAGGTAGCTGGGGACTCTGTCCCATAGGTTGCTGCACAAATTAAGTTAACTAATTCAGATTAAGAAGTTATGTACTCACCATAACGTTCCATCTGAGTAGATAAACTTCATTTGTCAGCAACCGTCCCTCCCTCCTGCCCCCTCACCTTCGGATGTTTTTTCTCTTTCTCAGGTTTACACGGTGTATTGCCTTTTTATATTTGAGAGTAATTATCTTCAAGCAGTATCTGATTTTGGGCAAACTCGATCTGAGGTCAGTCAGGGTTGGCAGGGGATTATGGTTAGTGGGAGGAGCTTGGAGCTCGGATCTAGGCTGTTGAAAACTGCTGGCTCGGGTCCCAAGTCGGATCCGAATCCCATAGGTTGCTAACAAATGAAGTTTATCTACTCAGATGGAACGTTATGGTGAGTACATAACTTCTTATTCATCCTAGCACCTCAGCTGTGAGGCGGTCGATCTGTCATGTCCAAAGGTAATCGCACTACAGACAACAGCTCAAGGAACACCTCTTCACCACAGCAAAGTGCAGCTGTACTCACTAGTGGCACATTACATGAAGTCTGCAGCCCTCTCACACACCCCTTTATCCCTAATCGTATAGCCCCTTACTGCCTCGCAGTCATCCTTCGCCCTCTTCACTTTGCATCTCTCTGTCTCTTTCTCGCACTTCTTCCGTTTCTGCTTCTCTTCCCTCTGCATTGCTCTCTTTCCATCTCTTTGTCTTTTCCCCATGGCATCCTTTTGTGCATCTATTCTCACTTCATGTCTGTCTTTGTAATAATATGCTGCTGGCCCTGTAGCATAAGCCGTTGCAGTAGTTATGGCTACATGTTATCCACAAAGCTCTGTGTAGCATAATTCCATTTTCCATCCATGTTTTGGCCTTTGACTGCTTATTGAGCTAAATCTTGCAGTATATTCCTGCATCTGCAAATTTGTACATATATTTGTTTTTGTCATATCGTATCTGTAAATATGTTGCATTTATTTCTTATGTGATCCTTTTCACCCAGGCTGTGTCTGCAAATGATCCATTGACATCGGTACTACTCCAGTAAGAACACAAAAGGCTGATGGTAGAAAAACAGGCAAAACATCCACAAGCAGAAACAATTTTATTGGTAAGCGCTTTCGTTTGGGGCAGTCACCAAACTTCATCAGACAAAAGTAATTAAATTCAGTCCCCTTTTATACCAATTTGCTTACATCATAAAAGTTCAGCAGCCATAAAAATACAAACATTTAAAATTATAAAATCATTATATAAACACAAATTATATATATATATATATATATATATATATATATATATATATATATATATTCCAATCCTATTACATTAACTGCAAAAGTATATATACACACATCTGTTACCTATCAAAAACTTTCATTTTTAAAAATCTATTAATAGAAATAATTTCATTTAACCCAGGGAGTGAACCCCTTAAATAAATTTGCCACCACATCTCCTCCTTTTCCAAAATCAATTTCCATGGTCCACCTCGAGGGTCCCTAGAAAGTTATTGGATCTCAGCAAGTTAAACCGATCAGTGAAAAGTCCAAATTCGGATGGTCACCTTGCAATCTCTTCTCCCGCTTTTGGAGAAAGGTGTTTGGATGTGCTCCATAGATCTCAAAGACGCCTATTATCACATTCTGATGGATCAGGCGTCAAGGAGATACTTGCGCTTCAGCCTAGGAGACAGTCATTTCCAGTTCCGTGCACTGCCCTTTGGTCTCACCACAGCCCCCAGGGTGTTCACCAGATGTTTGGCAGTGGTGACTGCTCACCTGAGAAGTCTAGGATTCCAGGTGTTTCCATACCTAGACGACTGGCTCCTAACTGCCACCTCCAGGCATCTACTCTTCAAAACTCTAGCAGCCACTATCTCCCTAGGCAACTCCTTAGGAATCACCTTCAATTGGACAAAATCCGTATTGCTGCCATCACAGCGTATTCTGTTTATTGGTGCAGAAATAGACTCAAGGCAGATGCGAGTCTATCTTCCTGCGGAAAGGATAGCAACATTGCAGTCTCAGGTTCGGGTGCTACTCCTCAGACGTCACGCTCCAGCGAGAATGTTCCTGCAGCTGTTAGGTTCCATGTCAGCCACCATTCTTCTCGTCCCCTTGGCAAGGTTGCATATGAGGATACTCCAGTGGCTCCTCTCAGTTCAGTGGTCTTATCAAGACCTCCCCCTCAGTCACCACATATTGATCACAGAGACGTGCAAACAGGATCTTCGTTGGTGGCTTCTTTCCTCCAACCTGGATCAGGGGCGACCCTTCGTCCCCCCATCCCCCTCGGCCACGTTGACTATGGACGCCTCCCAGACAGGGTGGGGGGGGCATTATCTGGACAGGTCGGTCCAAGGCATGTGGCACCCCGACGAGAGTCTTCTCCACATCAACATCCTGGAAATGAGGGCGGTGCTGTTAACGTTGCAAGCATTGCACGATCACCTCCCCCAGGGTACGATTGCCATTCAGTCCGACAACATGTCGGTAGTCTGGTACTTGAACATGCAAGGAGGGACCAGGTCTTACCCCCTTTGCAGAGAGGCCATGAAGGTATGGAATTGGGCGATTGCTACCAAACGTTTTCTAGTGGCAATACATATTCCGGGGAGATCCAATGTGATAGCCGACAGACTAAGCAGGACTATTCTCTCCCCTCACGAATGGTCCTTGAACGACAGAGTGGTAACAGATTTTCACGAGATGGGGAACTCCATGTTGCGATCTTTTCGCAACTCCCCTCAATGCAAAATGCCAGCAGTTCTTCTCTCTCACTCCAGTTCCAGGGGAGATCCCCAAGGATGCTCTGGTCCAAACTTGGCCCCCCGGTCTGCTATACGCTTTTCCACCGACTCCTCTTCTCCCCAAGGTGATTCAGAAGGCGATTCGCTTGGAAAGCAAAATGATTCTAATCGCTCCATACTGGCCTCGTCAAGTCTGGTTCCCCTTTCTTCACAAGTATGCATTGGAGGGTCCCTGGTTCCTGGACCAACTTCCGGGCCTCTTGACGCATCAGTCAGGACAGCTCCATCAGTCCCTCCATTCATTGAAGCTAGCAGCTTGGCTACTCCTCTTCCGACCATAGTTAGGAGCCATTCTTTCAACCCTGAAGTCATGCATATTTTGTCCTCGGCCCACAAGACTTCTACTAAAAAGATGTATAGCAGTAAATGGAAGAGGTTTGCTATTTGGGCCCAACTCTGAGGATTAGACCCTATGACAGCCTCGGTGTCAGAGGTTCTGAAGTTTTTAACTTCCCTGTTTAACCAGGGTTGTTCGGTGTCTGCCATCAAAGTTCAATTGGCGGCTATTTCCAATTTTCACGAGAGCGTAGAACCACCTTTAATGAGCAACAAGTTGTGCAAAGCTTTTATTAAAGGAGCTTGGCTTCTACAGCCCCCTATATCTCATCCCGCACCACCGTGGGACCTTAACGTAGTCTTAGGTGCGTTAACCACACCTCCCTTTGAGCCGGCAGCAACCTGTGACTTAAAATTTCTTTCTTGGAAGACTGCTCTTCTAGTTGCTATTACATCAGCCAGGCGAGTTTCAGAACTTCAAGCCCTGTGTGTAAAACCACCATACCTGGTATTTCACAAGGACAGAGTATCTCTTAGACCAAACCCATCCTTTATACCAAAGGTTTGTTCTAACTTTTGTTTGCAACAATCACTGGAATTACCGTTTTTTTTTTCCCTAAGTATTCAAACAGAGCTGAGTATACCTTTCACACCTTAGACGTGCACAGACAATTACGTTTCTATTTGGATAGGACACACCAAGCACGAAAATCAGATCAACTGTTTGTGTCCTTTTCGGATAGTAAATTGGGCAAAGCCGTCACGAAAGTCACTATTGCCAAGTGGATCAGAGACTGTATCAGTCATATTTATCTCATTTCAAATAAGGAGCTTACAGTTCCAGTGAAAGCTCATTCTACCAGGGCTGTGGCCACTTCGGCAGCTTTTCATTCCAAGCTCTCTATTAATGACATCTGTGCAGCTGCTACGTGGTCTTCTCTACACACCTTTATTTCTCACTACAAATTGGATGTGGCATCTAGGGGTCGAGCTTCCTTCGGTTCCACGGTTCTCCGGACCGTTTTCCAGTGAGCCACCCAGGAATTAGGTGCTAGGGACGCTGACACATCTGTAGAGAATGTAGGCGAGATAGGATCACATTACATCTTTTAGTTATGTACTTACCATAACTTTAGATGTATGGGATCCATCTCGCCTACATTCCTAATAACCCACCCTCCTTCCCCCTGCCTTGGAGACCAGAAGAGACCGGACGGTCAGAGTTCAACTGTTTTCTCTCTTGAAACACCTGGCAATGTTATAATAACAGTCTGTGTGTGTGCATGTGTGCGGACAAACAAGATCTGGGAAGCAGTAGTGGTGCATCCTGTGATATGAGGTAACTCAGCCAATAAGAGACTGCGTTCTGTTGTATAGCGTGCCGAGTCGGAGCCGAGGATTGGCCCCGAACCCATCTGTAGAGAATGTAGGCGAGATGCATCCCATACATCTAAAGTTATGGTAAGTATATAACTAAAAGTTCATAGACTTCATCTTCAGTAGATCTGTCAAGGTGAAAGTAGGCAACACCATGTTTGAATATCTCATCTTGTGAAAGGAGTCCCCCAGGGTTTCACTTACCATGTTTGAACATCTTATCTTGTGAAAGGAGTCCCCGGTTTCACTTTAACCTGCTCTGCTGTTTTCCATTGTTATCAACAAACCTCCACCTGATCACCCTCAGATGCTGCTAATTCATTATGCAGATGACATGGTCATCCACGGATGCAACGAATCCCGCTGTGTTGCACAAACTCAGCTCCAGAATGACCTCTGAACTCTCAATCATTGGCTTATAGGCCAGAAACCTACACTCAGTCCCTCAAAAAAAAAGCAGTGCTATTTGAAATCAACTGAAAAATATCCTAACAACACAGCTTCCTTAATATTAAAGATGTTAATACCACCACCATAGAAACTACCACATCCTTCAGATACCTTGGCATTTGGCTAGCCAATCTCTTAACTTTAAGCTACACAGTCAAAACGCACACAAAAAGATCAACACATAACTATTCTAGGTGAACACAAGCTATCACCTGTTCTGTCCAAGCCAGCCAAAGCTTCCACAGGCAAAGAAATACTCTTATCTCAACTCAAATATGGACAACCCATTATAGCTGCAGCCTCAAATTAAAATGCCACCGCCTTACAAACCATCTCCAATAAAATCTGCCAGTTCATTGTTGACTACCCAAATAATGAACACCACTACCTAGCTACTGGTAAAACTAAATGGATTCCAGTACATTTTTGAGCCATCCTCCTTCTAGGAACACTAATTCACAACACCCTTTCTCTGAGACATCATCCCGTCTCACTCCTAACTTTTCACTAACCCCTCTGCGCGCACACGCACACACGCATGCGCGCACATAATCTCAGCCCACCCTGTTAACTCCAAAACTTCAACTTTATTGCATTGACAATGTATTCATCTGAAGTAGTTACCTTCATTTGTGCAGCAACTTATGGGATTCGGATCCGAGCCGGCAGTTTTCAACAGCTTAGAGCCGAGCTCCAAGCTCCTCCCCTACCAACCCTGACTGACCTCAGATCTAGTTTGCCGCGGTTTAACCAACAGCAGCTCGATCTCGAGCTCCAGGCATTGGAGGCGTTTTTGTGAGTAAAAAGTTCACTTTTCTTTTCCTTTTCTACCCTGTTTGGTTGTGAGTGCTTTCGGGTCCCTTTTTGGCTAAAATCCTCCCGAGCTTAACGTTTTTTTTTTGTAATTAACCTCCCCCTTCCCTCGTGGTTCCGTTAGGGTTGTGTGTGCGTGTTTGGGGCCTAGCGTGTCTGGCTTCTTTGATTAAAATGTCTGAGGCCCCAAAGTCTTTTTTTTCTAAGTGCACCGAGTGTGGCCATAAGCTGTCCCCGGCGGATGGCCACACTCAGTGCCTGCTGTGCCTTGGCGTTGAGCACCTCTCTTCTGGTTGTTCCATTTGTGCGGCATTCAACCCAGGGCACTTAAGGACCAGAGGTCTAAGCTGATTCTGGCGGGTCTTCTGCCCCGGATTCGCTTCTACCTCCGTCCTTCCGCGGCTCCGCTGCGGCTGCTACTCCTGCTTCCCTCCCCCCCGGCCGGGACTCAACCTCCCGCCTTAGGCCCGGAGGAGAGGGAGGCTAGAAAAGAGAAAAGGAGGGAGAAACACCACAAGCGGCGGGCCGAGGCCTCCGCTTCGGCCCCCCTGGCTAAGTGGTCTTCTCCCTCCAGGACTTCTGGGTCTTCTCCTTCTCGGATCCGGTCTCCGTGCTTTTCACCCGGTCCTGAGGAGGAGGAGACCCAATCTCCCTCGAGGTCATCGAGGCGGCACTCCCGTCCCACCTCAGTGGACTCATCGAGATCGACCCGAAGTCTCACGGATGCAGATTTAGACCGGATGATGAGAAGATTCCTCCAGGCCCAACTGCAGATGGGAGTGCTCCTGCCTCCCCCCCCCTCCGGGGGGGGGGAGCTCGACCCCCTTCTTTGCCCCGATAGCTCCTTCTCCATCCCGCTTCCCGGGTTCGGAGTCTTCGGAGCCGGGCAGCCTTGGAGCCGGGGGTGTGTCGGCACCGATTGTCTCGGGTACTTCGGTGCCAACACTTCCCTCGAGTCTGTCAGGTCCATTTTCGTCAGATCTGAGCTCTTGGAGCCGAGGGCTGAGCTTCGGATCCGGGGGTATCAGTATGCTTTCGGCTCTGTCCAGGTCTGAGCATGCTGGTCCCTCGGATCCATTCGCTTCGGCACCGGCCCCGATCAGTCCGTCGGATCCGAGTGAGGGTCTGCTTTCGGATCCTAGAGAGAGCAGCTCTCCCTCGGCGTTCGACGTGGTGGAGAGGGCTCTGTCGAGAGATTCTAGGCCCCCGGCCCTTGCCACGGCTTCACCCTGCACTCCTTCTCTGTTGGGCCCAACTTCCATTACCCGGCCCCAGGGACAGCCTGCTTTGACGTCCCAGGTCGGTTCTTTGGAACAAGACGTTGCTGGTGAGACCTCCTCGGACAGCCCCCCCGAGGAGGTTCCTCACGTAAAAGTGCAAGAGGAGACACCTGGACTCCCCAGTCCTTGACTGAAGACACAGATTTGGAGGAAGGGGAAGGCTTCCCATGATCACCCCCCGAAGATGTCTCTTTTGGTGACATCATGGAGATACTCAGGATAAGGGGGGGTGGTCTGCCCCAAAGCCTACCTCGGACAAATCCGTGTTCTTGGAGGCATTTGAAGCAGGCCAGTCTACCTCTGGGGTGTCCCGTCTGGCCGACCTCCTGGTAGATTTGATTACTACCACGTTTTGGAAGGAGCCGGACACTGTGGAGCCAGTCCCCAAGAGCCCGGATAAAATTTTTAGCCCCCCCCCCACGTCCCATTGGAGGAAGGGTCCCCTGTAGATGCCATGTTGGTGGCGACCACCAAGAGGGAACTAGCTCAGGAGAGTCCCTCGGTCCACCCCCCAAGCAAGGAGCCAGTCATTACCAATTCAGGGTCCTCCCCTTTGGTCTCACCACAGCCCCAGGGTGTTCACCAAAGTGTTAGCGGCCCACCTGAGGCTCCAGGGAATTCAGGTTTTCCCATACCTGGACGACTGGCTCCTGACCACCCCGACAAGGCATCTACTCTGCGCAGCCAGAAACTACTTTCTTCGTCTAGCTCCCTGGCTGGGGATCACTATCAACATAGAGAAGTTGTCTCTTGCCCCGACTCAGACCATAGACTTCATAGGGGCCAGATTAGACACAAACAAGCTCCTAGCCTTTTTGACCACGGACCGGCTACGAACCCTGAGGCTACATGTGCGGGCCATTATACAATCCCCAGCTCCCCCAGCAGAATTGGTCCTGAGGGCTCTAGGTTCAATGGCGGCGGCAATCAACCTATTGCCAATGGCGCGTTTGAACATGAGGGTCTTACAATGGACCCTCCAAGTCCAGTGGTCCTTTCTTCTATATCCTCTCAGCCATCCCATTCCCCTCAGCAGGGCTTTCTAGAGGGCCCTCTTATGGTGGCTCCAATCTCCGGACCTCCAGGAAGGACGCCCCTTTTCTATGGCCCCTCCACTAGCCACGGTGACCACGGACGCCTCCCGCCTCAGGTGGGGGGGGGCATTGTTCGGGCAGAACAGTCCAAGGCACGTGGGACCTCGCAGAGACTTCATTGCATATCAATGTCCTAGAGATGAGGGCAGTGCTGTTGACGTTGCAAGCACTTCAGGACCTTCTTCCTTTAGGAACGATTGCTATTCAGACGGACAACATGTCTGTTGTCTGGTACATCAACAAACAAGGAGGAACCAGGTCTTACCCACTCTGTCAAGAGGCCATGAGGGTGTGGGAATGGGTGATCTCCACCAACCGTTTTCAAATAGCAACGCACATTCTGGGTTGGTCCAGCATACTAGCGGACAGACTAAGTCGCACCATCCTGTTACCATACGAGTGGTCTCTGAATCCCGAGGTAGCGAATCGGATTTTCACCGAATGGGGTCAACCCTGTTGTGATCTCTTTGCCTCTCCCTCGAACACAAAATGTTATGACTACTTCGCTCTCATCCCCCCCCCTCCCCCCGGGGAATCCCCGAGAGATGCTCTGGTGCATACTTGGCCTCCCGGTCTACTTTATGCTTACCCTCCTCTTCCTCTGATGCTAAAGTTTCTGTAGAAAGCCAGTCGGTTGGGGAGCAGGATAATCCTCATTGCCCCATTCTGGCCTCATCAAGCCTGGTTCCCCTACCTTTGGTCTCATCTGGTGAATCCTCCTTGGATTCTAGATCCCCTTCCGGATCTAATATCCCACCCCCTAGATCTCCCAGTCGCAAACCTGGACAATCTCAAGCTCACAGCTTGGCTACTCCAGTTCCACTCGTAGCTAGGACTCCCAGTATCTCTTCCCCTGTTAAAGCTATCCTACTAGCAGTGCACAAGCCTTCTACTATAAAGATCTATAGTAGCAAATGGAAGCGTTTCTCCATTTGGGCGGAACGTTGAAATTTGGACCCTTTCACAGCTCCTTTGCCCGCTGTATTAGACTTCCTGTCAGGGCTGTTTCATCAGGGGCTAGCTCCTCCACAGTTAAGGTTCAACTAGCAGCTATCTCTCATTATCACGTGGGAAATGAACTGGGCCCTTTGATCACCACGAAATTGTGTAAAACCTTTCTGAAGGGCACCTTTCTGCTCAGACCTCCAGTGAAGGATGTAGTCCCGCCTTGGGACTTAACACTGGTGCTTCAGGCTTTGACAGCTCCCCCGTTTGAGTCTGCAGCTTCAGAAGACCTTAAATTCTTGTCATGGAAAACAGCCTTTCTTGTCGCTATCACCTCGGCTCGAAGGGTCTCTGAACTACAAGCCCTCTGTGTAAAACCCCCATACTTGACTTTTCACAAGGATAGAGTTTACCTCAGGACCAGTCCCTCTTTTCTTCCCAAGATTGCGTCTGAGTCGAATATTAATCAGTCCATTAACCTACCAGTCTTTTTTCCTAATTATCAAAGCAAAGGAGAATACAAGTTACACTCAGTGGATGTGCATAGACAACTTCACTTCTACATCCACAGGACATCTGGTCATAGGCAATCTGACCAGTTGTTCATCTCCTTTGCCAAATTTAACTTGGGTAAATCTGTATCTAAAGTCACACTGTCTAGATGGATTTTGCAGTGTACCCTTTTAGCATATGAAAGTTCTGGCAGGCCCGCACCTCAGGGAATCCATACCCACTCTACTCGATCTATGTCTACCTCTGCGGCCTTTAGGGCTAGAGTCTCTTTGGATGATATTTGCTCGGCAGTCACTTGGGCCTCATCTCATACCTTTATCAATCACTATAAATTGGACATTATCTGCAGAGGGAGAGCATCTTTTGGCTCTGCAGTGCTCCGGAACATCCTTCCATGAAGGCCGCCCACGGTTCAGGTAGCTGGGGACTCTGTCCCATAGGTTGCTGCACAAATTAAGTTAACTAATTCAGATTAAGAAGTTATGTACTCACCATAACGTTCCCTCTGAGTAGATAAACTTCATTTGTCAGCAACTGTCCCTCCCTCCTGCCCCCTCACCTTCGGATGTTTTTTTCTCATTCTCAGGTTTACACGGCGGTGTGTTACCTTTTTATATTTCAGAGTAATTATCTTCAAGCAGTATCTGCTTTTGGGCAAACTCGGTCTGAGGTCAGTCAGGGTTGACAGGGGATTATGGGTAGGGGGAGGAGCTTGGAGCTCGGATCTAGGCTGTTGAAAACTGCCGGCTCGGATCCCAAGTCGGATCCGAATCCCATAGGTTGCTAACAAATGAAGTTTATCTACTCAGATGGAACGTTATGGTGAGTACATAACTTCTTATTCATCCTAGCACCTCAGCTGTGAGACGGTCGATCTGTCATGTCCAAAGGTAATCGCACTACAGACAACAGCTCAAGGAACACCTCTTCACCACAGCAAAGTGCAGCTGTACTCACTAGTGGCACATTACATGAAGTCTGCAGCCCTCTCACACACCCCTTTATCCCTAATCGTATCGCCCCTTACTGCCTCGCAGTCATCCTTCGCCCTCTTCACTTTGCATCTCTCTGTCTCTTTCTCGCACTTCTTCCGTTTCTGCTTCTCTTCCCTCTGCATTGCTCTCTTTCCATCTCTTTGTCTTTTCCCCATGGCATCCTTTTGTGCATCTATTCTCACTTCATGTCTGTCTTTGTAATAATATGCTGCTGGCCCTGTAGCATAAGCCGTTGCAGTAGTTATGGCTACATGTTATCCACAAAGCTCTGTGTAGCATAATTCCATTTTTCCATCCATGTTTTGGCCTTTGACTGCTTATTGAGCTAAATCTTGCAGTATATTCCTGCATCTGCAAATTTGTACATATATTTGTTTTTGTCATATCGTATCTGTAAATATGTTGCATTTATTTCTTATGTGATCCTTTTCACCCAGGCTGTGTCTGCAAATGATCCATTGACATCGGCGTACTACTCCAGTAAGAACACAAAAAGGCTGATGGTAGAAAAACAGGCAAAACATCCACAAGCAGAAACAATTTTATTGGTAAGCGCTTTCGTTTGGGGCAGTCACCAAACTTCATCAGACAAAAGTAATTAAATTCAGTCCCCTTTTATACCAATTTGCTTACATCATAAAAGTTCAGCAGCCATAAAAATACAAACATTTAAAATTATAAAATCATTATATAAACACAAATTATATATATATATATATATATATATATATATATATATATATATATATATATTCCAATCCTATTACATTAACTGCAAAAGTATATATACACACATCTGTTACCTATCAAAAACTTTCATTTTTAAAAATCTATTAATAGAAATAATTTCATTTAACCCAGGGAGTGAACCCGCCCTTAAATAAATTTGCCACCACATCTCCTCCTTTTCCAAAATCAATTTCCATGGTCCACCTCGAGGGTCCCTAGAAACCTGACACACTACTAGGAATTTAAACTATGTGAGGGAAATGTATTCAAGTGTCTGTATAAGGTGTTAGTGTCCCTCTGATGGGAGATATAAAAATGTTCATAGATTCTTTGAGATAACTTGTGTTGAGTCTTTCCATCATAAAATGCTGGATATTGTAAATAAAAAGCAACATATACTACCCCCTGTGAGTAACAGATATATCTTCCCCTTATAAGGATACTTTTGTTACCTATATTGACACTAGACACATAAAATGCATGGCAGCATTGATTGCACATGCCACAAGGGACCATTTTTCCGATATTATTGATCTGTCTTTGTCTCTCCAATATATTCGTAATATTTAAGCCCTTTCTGTACACAATACTAGGGTTAGTTCTTAGCTTCTCTAACGGGTCTTCATCCATTCTGACGATGATCCAATTTTTATACAAAATGTCGCTAACAACTCTACTACTACTTTGATAAATAGCAATAAAGGGACAAAACACTTCTCTCTTGCACCCTACTTGCAGATTAAGTGCATGCCTGTTATAAAATGTACCGCTAATGTTTTGTTCAATACCAGTATCACTGACCACCACCTCTGTTCTGACCCCAAGGTGATGCTCACCAAGTAATGGGGCATAGAAACCCCTGTTATGCATATCAATTGCTTCATTACATATCTGGTTGACCATTCTCCAGGGGTTCCCTCTATTCTAAAACGTACTAGAAATATAAGTATACTCTGCTAGAAAATCAGTGTGGTCAGAGACCATATGTGCTGCTCTGACCATTTGCTCCTTGAGCACTCCTCGCTTGACATGTACAGGATGTTTACTCAGATAGTGCAAATAAGTGTTGGAGTGGGTTGGTTTCCTGAACATGGTTGATTTTAACCCTTGTCCATTTTTACTTTTTGAAATCAGTACGTCAAGGTAGGCTACTTTATCACAACTTACTGTATGAGTGAACCTCAAAAAATCTGTTGATTGAACCCAGTTATGTCAGAAAGGAGTCCCTTCCAAGCCAGGGGGCAAATGGTCAGAGCAGCACATATGGTCTCTGACCATATTGTTTTTCTAGCAGAGTGTACTTATATTTTTAGTATGTTCTATAATAGAGGGTACCCCTGGAGAATGGTCAACCAGATATTCAATGAAGCAATTGATAAGCGTGATAGGGGTTTCTAAGCCCCATTACTTGGTGAGCATCACCTTAGGGTCAGAACAGAGGTGATGGTCAGTGATACTGGTATTGAGAAAAAGATTAGCAGTACATTTGACAACAGGCATACAAGTAATCTGCAAGTAGGGAGCAAGAGAGAAGTGTTTTGTCCCTTTATTGCTACTTATCAAAGTAGTAGTAGAGTTGTTAGCGACAAAGATAAATAGGCACATGTGTCACGGGTGAAATTAGCATGCGTTACAAAACATGGGTAGTCAGTAAACATGAGGCAGTTGCTACACTCCCTCCGTAAGTCTAATACTAGGAGGGCTGTCTAAAGATAGATGATGGCTAGTGTCATTTTTTTCTGATTGCAGAATACAGATTGCACAGATAACACCTAATAAAAATAAACTATATACATCTAAAATAAAAATATTTTTGGACACACAGCAGTATATAACAAGCTTAGTGATAATAAAAAGTGGGATCAATTTTGAGTAAGATTATATCTGAGGACAGTTGCTTGTACCTGTTGCTAACTCAGGTTACTCAGTATTCTGGGTAAATACAATGCAGTAGAAGGGTAAATTAATTAGCTTGAAGAGCATGTGTATTCAAAAAAATAAAAATACTAAAACAATGAAAATGGAGTGGGAGGTAAGTATGTGGTCAAATTAATATAAGGGTGGACTACACAAAAGCCACTGGATTTAAGAACACAACAGTAAATGTGTGGGAAGAGGAAATTTGTCCACAGAGCAGTCTGTTCTGTGGCAGTTAGTTTTATTTCCCTTTAAATGCAGGTAGTTTTCGATCCCTTTAAATACAGGTCGTTTTCGATCCCTTTAAATGCAGGTAGCTTTCGATCCCTTTAAATGCAGGTAGTTTTCGATCCCTTTAAATGCAGGTAGTTTTCGATCCCTTTAAATGCAGGTAGTTTTCGATCCCTTTAAATGCAGGTAGTTTTCGATCCTTTTAAATACAGGTAGATTTCGATCCCTTTAAATGCAGGTAGTTTTCGATCCCTTGGTTTATGAGTAGCAGTAACCTCAAGCTCCTCCCCTGGTTCACAGGTAATTATCTTCTAAATCATATGAGTGCTAAAAGAGCGAGCATTGTTCTCTCCTAACCAGAGCTTTTAATACTTTAGTGAATTAAAAAGTAATCATTGCAATCAACAAGAAGTAATATAAGAAACGTAATTATCGATAACAATCCCCCTTTTCCCATTTTTACGTGGGGTCAAGGTGTGAAATCAACATTCATTTATGTGATATATCACCTAGAGCCATGACAAACAATGTAAGAGAAAATGAAACAAGAAATTTAACTAAGAAGCAATATAAGGAAAATAATCTATAAGTTTACTTTATGAAGACGTCAGTCTGTTCTCAGGCAGGTAGTTTTATAGGGACCAGGTGTTTCCTGCAGCTACAAAAGTACTTCCTCAAGGATAGCATGGGAATGAGATGGTAGAGAGACTCTGTGCAGGGATTCAAGGAGGAATGGAACAGGTGGACAAGGGGAATCTGTGCAGGAATTCAAGGAGGAGTGGAACAGGTGGAGAAGGAGAATCTGCAGGAATTCAAGAAGGAATTGAGCAGGTGGATAAGGAGAATATGTGCAGGAATTCAAGTAGGAATGGAACAGATGGACAAGGGGAATCTGTGCAGGGATTCAAGAAGGATTGGGACAGGTGGAGAAGGAGAATCTGTGCAGGGATTCAAGAAGGAATGGAACAAGTGAAGAAGGGGAATCTGTGCAGGGATTCAAGAAGGAATGGAGCAGGTGAACAAGGAGAATCTATGTAGGGATTCAAGAAGGAATCAAACAGATGGACAAGGGGAATCTTTGCAGGGATTCAAGAAGGAATCGAACAGATGGACAAGGGGAATCTTTGCAGGGATTCAAGAAGGAATCAAACAGATTGACAAGGGCAATCTTTGCAGGGATTCAAGAAGGAATCGAACAGATGGACAAAGGGGAATCTGTGCAGGGATTCAAGAAGGAATGGAACAAGTGGAGAAGGGGATTCTGTGCAGGGATTCAAGAGGGCTTGGGACAGGTGGAAAAGGGGAATCTGTGCAGGGATTCAAGAAGGAATGGAACAAGTGGAGAAGGGGAATCTGTGCAGGGATTCAAGAAGGAATGGAGCAGGTGAACAAGGAGAATCTATGCAGGGATTCAAGAAGGAATCAAACAGATGGACAAGGGGAATCTTTGCAGGGATTCAAGAAGGAATCAAACAGATGGACAAGGGCAATCTTTGCAGGGATTCAAGAAGGAATCGAACAGATGGACAAAGGGGAATCTGTGCAGGTATTCAAGAAGGAATGGAACAAGTGGAGAAGGGGAGTCTGTGCAGGGGTTCAAGAGGGCTTGGGACAGGTGGAAAAGGGGAATCTGTGCAGGGATTCAAGAAGGAATGGAACAAGTGGAGAAGGAATCTGTGCAGGGATTCAAGAAGGATTGGGACAGGTGGAAAAGGGGAATCTGTGCAGGGATTCAAGAAGGAATCGAACAGATGGACAAGGGGAATCTGTTCAGGGATTCAAGAAGGCTTGGGACAGGTGGAGAAGGCAAATCTGTGCAGGGATTCAAGAAGGAATGGAACAGGTGAACAAGGAGAATCTATGCAGGGATTCAAGAAGGAATCAAACAGACGGACAAGGGGAATCTTTGCAGGGGTTCAAGAAGGAATCGAACAGATGGACAAGGGGAATCTTTGCAGGGATTCAAGAAGGAATCAAACAGATGGACAAGGGCAATCTTTGCAGGGATTCGAGAAGGAATCAAACAGATGGACAAGGGCAATCTTTGCAAGGATTTAAGAAGAAATCGAACAGATGGACAAGGGGAATCTGTGCAGGGATTCAAGAAGGTATCGAACAGATGGACAAGGGGAATCTGTGCAGGGATTCAAGAAGGAATGGAACAAGTGGAGTAGGGGAGTCTGTGCAGGGGTTCAAGAAGGCTTGGGACAGGTGGAAAAGGGGAATCTGTGCAGGGATTCAAGAAGGATTGGGACAGGTGGAGAAGGGGAATCTGTGCAGGGATTCAAGAAGGATTGGGACAGGTGGAAAAGGGGAATCTGTGCAGGGATTCAAGAAGGAATCGAACAGATGGACAAGGTGAATCTGTGCAGGGATTCAAGAAGGTTTGGGACAGGTGGAGAAGGCAAATCTGTGCAGGGATTCAAGAAGGAATGGACCCCGTGGAGAAGGAAAAAGGTAGGAATGTACAGGATATAGAATATATGTACTTAAATGGGCTTGTTCTTTCTTTCTTTCTATCATCAAGCAGATATAAAGCAAGTCAGGCCTCCCTCAAAGTAGTCTGCTGTGATTTTAATCTAGTTTTCTTGCTAACCATTTTGATAGGAAAAAATGTAAACATTTATACATGTTTGGTGGTTCTTGTGAAAGTCAAAATGGTACTGGTAGATAAATTTGAAAGATGACTGGAACAGAATAGTTAAAAGATTTGAAGGCATTTTGCTTGTCAAGTCTTTACTGTTGTCCTATTTTAATGAAATGTTTGTAATTTAGCAGTACATGGTTTTGTCTATATAATTAAAACGTTTATAAAATAAACAGGGCGCACTGCTCATTGGGGATTTACTGATGTGGTTTATGGTGCCCTTTTAAATATTATCTTGTACTTGACAGAGCATTTTTAAATGATGCACAATGCACCCACATGGTCTGACTAATGTCAACCTTTTCACCTTTTTGCATTTTGCTTGCACCTGTTGCTTACCACATATTGTACTCTGTTTCAGGGGTGGCCCGAGGAAGAAACACTGGACCTCAGTAGCGTAAAGGTAATACTGCCATTTTTTGTTTGTTTTTTTAGTTGAAGTTAAAACGTCTTTCCCAGACTGTGTACAACTAACTAATACAAGGAATGCATTAATATTCCCATTATAAAGCTGGACAAGGGATGTATATGGTTTACCTTCAAAATTTTGATGGCCACAACATTGAAACTGCTTCCACGAACTCTGCCTCCTCAAAACCTGGAACGCTGATATTCTGAACTGCAAAATCTCATCACCTTTTTGACCAATGTTAGCACTTGTTTGTAGGCTTGGCACGGTTGGAAATGTCAACTTTCAATGTTTTGTCGAATTTCTGAGGTTCCGGTGGTACAGGTTTCGCAGAAATATTTTGGCAGTGTACACATTCAACTACATGCATTCAACATTTTAATATTAAACCGTATATATATATATATATATATATATATATATATATATATATATATATATGGATCTACTTTCTTTGATCGAAATACCATTATTTTGAACAAAGAAAGTATTACCTACCTTACTTTCACGAAAGTGCACCTCAATGTAAGTGCACTTTCATGAATTCCGGTTCAGCAAACCTGCAATCTGAGTAAAACAGAGCACTACAGTGGGGATAAGGGAATATACCTGTTTCCCCATTGTAGTGCGATCTTAAAGTTTGTATATTTAATGTAGCGGGGATGTGGGGGTGCAGGGGTCTTGCCCCCCCTGCAAAACAGAGTTTAAATGGTTATAATGGTTATTTTTTATTTTAATTGCTGGTTCACTGAACCAGAATTCGCGAAAGTGCACTTTTGCGAAAGTAAGGTTGCACTTTCTTTGTTCGAAATAATGGTATTTCGATCAAAGAAAGTAGACCCATATGTATGTATGTATGTGTATATATATATATATATATATATATATATATATATATCAGATTTAAAATATACACTTAACCAGTATTTTTTTTTGTGGAGGAAGCTGGAATACACAGTGAAAATCCATACAAAAGCAGGTTGAACATGTAGGCATCACATAAATAGTGAAACAAAGTAAGGACTGAAACCCACTGACCCACCATATTGCAATGAGTGATGGGAAAGTGGTGAGTGTGATAGTCCTTGTTGCTTTACTGTTATTATCATAGGCAGTAAACGGCCCCCTTTTACTGAGCTGGGTGGTAGATCTACCATGACAGCTGGGTCTGTTTTTATGTCCACTAATCAGTTGAAGAATCTCATTTCTGTTTTCTTGCCCCTTCTTCTGTTATGATAATGAGGGGCTAGTTTGAACTGCAGAACAAGTGCTGTCTTGAAGTGGTGTACCATGGCTTCCAGGTCTTTCAGCTATCTTGCACTCCAGATACATTAACAAGTCAGGAAGAACGCTCTGATGATTTGTATTCCTCAAGGTCTCCGAGCTGCGGTCTGATAACCTTTAGTTATTTTACTTTAGAGAGCACTTTACTTCATTATAAAACGGTCTAGCATTGCTCTTAAGTAAAATGCCCAGTTATTATTTACTTCATTATAAAACGAAGTCTAGCATTGCTGTTAAGTAAGATGCCCAGTTATTGTTTATTTACTTCATTATAAAACGAAGTCTAGCTTTGCTGTTGAGTAAGATGCCCAGTTATTGTTTATTTACTTCATTATAAAACGAAGTCTAGCATTGCTGTTAAGTAAGATGCCCAGTTATTGTTTATTTACTTCATTATAAAATGAAGTCTAGCATTGCTGTTAAGTAAGATGCCCAGTTATTGTTTATTTACTTCATTATAAAACGAAGTCTAGCTTTGCTGTTGAGTAAGATGCCCAGTTATTGTTTATTTACTTCATTATAAAATGAAGTCTACCATTGCTGTTGAGTAAGATGCCCAGTTAATGTTTATTTACTTCATTATAAAACGAAGTCTAGCATTGCTGTTCAGTAAGATGCCCAGTTATTGTTTATTTACTTCATTATAAAACGAAGTCTAGCATTGCTGTTCAGTAAGATGCCCAGTTATTGTTTATTTACTTCATTATAAAACGAAGTCTAGCATTGCTGTTCAGTAAGATGCCCAGTTATTGTTTATTTGCCTGCCCCTCTCGTTTTTATTGTAAACATTCTTCTGACATAAGGCTTCCTATGCCATTTTTTCCTTCATCCTCATTTTAAGGAGATTTTGGTCAGGACAATTGCTGTTTGGATCAGATTGACTTCCCTGAGCACTGTAATGCTGATATGCTTTTTGCCTTAAATGATTGTTTTTTTCCAGCAATTCTGCCCAGCTAATGGCAGATAATTATAACTGAGCCTCTCACTCATCCATGTTCCTAGACTCCAGTCTTCCAACGTAAGTCAAAATGACCAGACCCAGGCTGTACCATGCATCTTGGTAACTTTTCTGCATAGTTTACATAAATGTTCTGCTATTTTAAATACTGTCCTTTGGGAGTGGGGTATCTGAGATCACCGCCTCAGTTTCCCCCTTTTGAAAATGTACCATTATAGTCATTCTGTCTTATTCTTTTGTATTTTTTTCTCTTAACATTCCAGATGTTCACAGCAATGTGTGCCTGATGCATGTGCTTCGTTTGACAGTCACACACCACTCTAGGAGTGTATGCCTATCTCCTGAGACCTCCATTTATTTCTTACTGCTTGTGCAGTATATGTCTCGGTCCTGCCTTTCATGCTGCCTAAAGCAGACCAGTATTCTAAGTGTAGTCAGCGGAATACAAGCCAAAACCCAACTGACATTGTCCCTACTGCATGGGAGAGGAGAGCATAGCAGTGTAATCTGGAAGATGACAGCAGTTGAAAACTTTCTTTCTGTTAGCGTGGAGGAGGATCCTAAACACAGCTCCAGGTATGTGGAAGAGGACCATTATAAGGCACGAGGAGTGTTGGAAAGGCCTCTGTCAAGTCTTCTTAGCATTACCATTGTTAGTGAGGTGAGCTCATTTACATGTAGAAAATGTTTGCATGTTTGGACAATGAGAGGCCTGGACAAGGTGCACCCCTGGCATCCACTCTTGGGGGTGTTCTCATGTTGACCTATCGGAAAAGTGTGTTCGCTTATGCTGAATGTCCCTTCAGTCACTGTGCTCCAGGTTGTTTTTGAGATTTTGGTAGAGGCGTGTTTGCTAGGCCTGCCTGTACCAAGGTTCTCATAGTTCAAGCCTTCAGCTTCAGACATATGCTTGAAGTCTTATGACAACTGTCCATGGACTGCACCCTTAGTACATGGCCTGATGCCACCACCAAGACTGGTATTGACCTGTCATATCTCCATGCTGCTTTGATGGTGGAGCCCTAAGTGCTGTATCCTTCTCATCAAGAGACTTTTTCCCATCTGTCACACAGTTGACTCATCACATGTCAGCACTGCACAACTTGTGTCTGCTGGAGCTGGTACAGAAAAATTGACTCTCTCCTATTTTAGCTTCCAGTCAACAGATTGTGGATCTGGAGACCATTATCCCGGAGTCATGTAAGGACATTGAGTCCTCCACACCTGACCATTTCTGATTTGGAGAATGCTACTGTCTCACAGAATCCTCTATAGCCTCATATGTAGCCTAAATTCCTTCACCACAGAAGCATCTCAAATCCTGTATATGTAGCTTAATAGAACCTTTATTCTTCTTTTGTGGATCCTAAGAAAGTAAATGTCTGTAAGTCTCTGACTCTTTGATGGGAGGTCATCCCCAGGCATTCCCAGGCTGAATCTTTTGTCATCTTCTCAGGTCTGCAGAAGTCTCGGAGATCACAGCATTTTGCTATGTAACAAGAATTCGTTAATCTTTGGATAAGGGGGTATGAGATATTTTTCTCTGCAAAATTGGAGAATAGAAACATCATTCAGCCTGTTGTCTCACCTGTCCAGATTTCCTTCCATCCTAGAGAGTAAGGCAGTGAAAGGGGAACTCTCCTCCCACCCAACCCCTAGTCTGGGCTCCAAAAGGTGATTTAGTGACTTCCTTATAGCATGCCATAGTTCTGACACTATGACTACTGCCGTATTCTCAGACCAAGTGCCTGTGCACTATATCTGGCTGAGGATACCATCCATTATATGGGAGCTCAGGCAGGCCCCACTCAGGATGGAAAGTTTAGTCAGTCTTCACTTAACCTGTAGGATGACCTCTGACCTCTTGAAGAGCCCTCTACATTGTGTTCATTAGGAGCAGCTTCCACCTGCTATTGGTCATGTCTTTCCAACCCAAAAGCATTTTTTAAAGACTAGAGAATACACCCATTCCTTCACATTTGCTATGGGTGGACACCAGTTTCAGTACAAAGTGCTGCCATCTGCACTTTCCTCCAAACTCAATGATTGTTAAGATAATGGCTGAGTCCTTGGGAGAGAAAAAATTCAATTTGTTCCCTTGTCTGGGCAATTGACTCCTTGTAGCTCCATCAAGGGACCTCTTGAGAGCTTCCCTGCAAAAGACACTGCCATGGCTACAGTCATTTGGAGGTTACCGTAAAGGTACCCTTGCACACCTATGGATGTAAGTAATGGACTGTGTTATAAGATTTTCATCATTCACACTGCCTTAGTGGCATATAGGTTCTGTGACTGCACAAACACCTACACTGGCAGCTCCAGAGCACAGAATCCCCTCCTCCGACTCTCTGTGAGTACTGACTAAGCTCCTCCAATCCGGGGAAGCCTAACCCCTGATGTGAGAGTGTTCAATCTCGCCGTTTATTCTTACACACGGGTTCGGAGCCGATCCTCGGCTCCGAGTCGGCCGCATAACAAAGCTCTGCATCTTAGAGAAGCTCGAGACCAGGCTATATCCCACAATCCTCCCTGCCATTACCCAGATCTAGTTTGCCGCTGCAACGGGTCACATCGTTCTGAGAGCTCAGACCAGAGAAAACTGTTGTTAGACAGATAAGATAGTCTTTTTTTTGTTGTCAAAAGTTCTTATACTCCTATAGTTTTTGATATTTTATTTTCTATACTATAGTGTGTGTGTGTGTGTGTATTGTAGTTAGTTTTTTTTATAGGTTTCCCTTTTGGGGCCTACCCTTCTTTAATCTATAGCTTTAATTTCTTCCTTAATATTAGCTAGTGTTAAATTCTCTCTTCTTTTACAGTGAGTTTACTGTTATGTCTGAAAAAGCCAAGTCTGGTTTTAAAAGGTGTCAGTGTGGACAGAAAATGTCCATCACTGACAACCACACTTCCTGCGTCTACTGTGTTGGCCCTCTCCACTTGCAAGAGGATTGCTCTATTTGCCATTCCTTCAGTGGGAGGGTCATGACAGATAGACGCAGGAAACTTATTGACAGGGGACTTCTTAAGCTTGCCTTCCAGGAGGCCTTGGACAAGTCTGACCAGGCTTCTAAGTCCTCGAAGGGGTCGAAGATGTCGGAGCCCATGTCATCGGCTCCGAGTACATCTTCTAAAGTTCGTTCGCCGGTTCCACAGACTTCAGGGCCGAGCGTCGAACGTTTATCTCTCACTGAGCCCCAGGTCTTGGAACCGGTGTCAGAACTACCGCCACCGTCTATTCTTCGGTCGGTGCCATCTTCGGCCCCTTCGACCCGATCTTCCAGACCATTATCCGATACTGATGTGGATCGTGTCGTGCAGAAACTTATGGAGAACACGGCCCTTTCCAAATTGATTGCAGTTTCCTCCCAATTGGTGTCGAAACTAGAAGGCCTTCCCTTATCTCCAACAGGTCCTCCTTCGAGACCCATCCAGTCTTCGGAGCCGGAAGAGGATGAGCCGATGATAGTGGAGCCCTCGGTGCCGAAACCGTCCATTGCACGATCGACACCATTTACCTCGACTCCATCGGAACCTATAGGTGAGTCGTGAAGTCGACTATCTCTCCTTGGTTCCAGGACCGAGAGTCGTACCTACCTTTCGGTGCCGACTCTCCCTCTCGGGGCCTCGGCGCAGATCGGCTCGGCTCCGTCCTCGGGGTCGAGACCCATGGGCCCCGTGTCTCGGATTCTTCCATGTTCTTCGGAACCGGGGGTGTCCTCGACCCAAGGTTCAGGGGTTTTTGACCTTATGAGGAAGGTTTTGTCTACACAGACAACCACTTCATCGGACGCGTCTTCTCCCTTTCTTAAGGAGCCGCTCTCTGTTTCTGTTCCCACGACACATCCAAAGCGTGGAGCACCATTGTCTCAGCCATCCCCAGAGGATGCCCCCTGTTCCTCAGAGGCCTCACCGGAATCCCCCTCCGATGAGGTCCCGAGGAAAAGATTGTGCAAGAGGAGGCACTTAGATTCCCCACAGGAATCTCTAACTTCTGACACTGACTTGGATGAGTCAGAGGGGTCCCCAAAATCCCCCTCTGAGGATGTCTCATTTGCGGACATCTTGGAGATATTAAAACAGAGGGATGATTGGCAGTCCCTAGCCCCCACTTGAGGACGAAGCGGTGTTGCTGAAGGCATTTGGTGCTAAACCTTCTACCTCCTGGGTTACTCCACCCTTCGATGAGTTAATGGATTTGATTGCTCGAAGGGTGTGGGAGACACCGGACACAGTGGAACCGGTCCCTCGAAAACCAAGCAAATTTATTACCGCTCCCCAGGACAAGACTTATCTCACCAAAGGAGTCCCGGTTGACACTATGGTGGTGGCCGCAGCCACTAAAAAGGAGATGTCGGAGTCTTCCTCTTCTGTTCATCCTCCTAATAAGGATTCTAGGACTATGGACAGATACGGGAAGCGTGTTTTTAGTTCAGTGACTTTTTCCATGCGTTCGCTAAACTATTTGACACATTTTACACGACTACAGAGGGATCTCATCAAGGAGCTGGGAGATACCCTCCAGGGTAACACAGATGCTGCTGTTTCAGATAAGGTAACAGCACAACTTAACACCCTTACCTCCGTAGTGAACTCGTCCATGAGGCTCATCTCGTATGCGGCTGAAGGGTCGAGTAGGGCTGTAGCTTCAGCGATTGCTCTATGAAGACAATCCTGGATGCAGCTGTGCTCTTTTGCGGAAGCCTTCAAGTCTTCTTTTGCCAACGCCCCCTTTGATGGTGCCACTATTTTTGGGCCCAAAGTGAAAGAGACATTAACTCGGTGTGAGCAGGAAGGAAAGACTCTGTCTGCTGTCAGAGTCTGTTTTTCCGTTCCATCTAGACCGTACCCCAAAGGGCAACGAGGCGGAAAAATGTGGTTCCGTAGAACTCAGGGATCTTTCCAGGCCACACAGAGTAAACCCCCCCCCAGAGGCAGAGGGGGGGCAGACAAATGGAAGACATCGCCACGGCGGCAGAGGGGGTCCGCAGAACCAAGGCGACAGTGATCCTATCCCTGGTAAGCCTTTCCAGCACTCCTGAATGGGGGCCTGACTGTCCTGCTCTGGAGGCAGTCGGGGGTCGCTTGACTTTATACCCACAGGCCTGGCTAACTCTCACCTCAGACTCCTGGGAAAAAAAGCATTGTAACCAGAGGATACAAAATACCCTTTGTCAACTCCACCCCAACAAAGAAGGTCTCCAGATGTGCCACCCCATCTGTAAGGCCCAGCAGCAATAGAAATTTCAAAGCTGCTCAAAAAAAGTCATTCAGCCAGTCCCGGCAGACCAAAAAGGATCCGGAACTTACTCAAGGTTCTTTTTAGTTCCAAAAAAGACAGGGGACTGGAGACCCATTTTGGATCTCAGCAATCTCAATACCTTCGTGAAGAAGGAAAAGTTCCGGATGGTCACGCTTCAATTGATCCTTCCATTTTTGCAGAAGGACGACTGGATGTGCTCGATAGATCTCAAGGACGCGTACTACCACATCAAGATGGCCAGACCGTCCAAAGATCACCTGCGCTTCCGGCTGGGAGCCAGTCATTTTCAATTTCGAGCCCTGCCCTTTGTGCTCACCTCAACCCCCAGGGTATTCACCAAATGCATGGCAGTGGTAGCGTCTCACTTGAGATGTCTAGGATTCTGGGTGTTTCCCTATCTGGACGACTGGCTCCTCACCGCCACCATCGAGCGTTGCCTCATACAAACCAGAGACTATACAGTCAACCTTTGTTCCCATCTAGGGATTTCCATAAACTTCAAAAAATCTGTCTTACTGCCCTCACAGCATATTTCATTCATCGGAGCAGACCTAGATATGCGCTTAACATTGGTAAAGCTCCCTCAAGTAAGGGCTTCATCCCTCAAGGAACAGGTTCTTTTTCTACTGCAATGCAGGAAAACCCCGGCCAAATTGGTGTTGAAGGTTTTGGGACTCATGGCAGCGTCCCTGATTGCGGTTCCCATGGGGAGATTGCACATGAGGCTCCTCCAATGGCTGCTGTTCACGCAGTGGTCGTTCCAGCAGTTACCCCTAACGCACGAGATTCTGATAACAGATTCTTGCAAGCGAGACCTCTCAAGGTGGGTGTCCAGTCAGGATCTCACTATGGGTCGTCCATTTGTTGTACCGAATCCAATGGCCACTATAACCACGGACGCTTCCCTGATAGGGTGGGGGGGACTTTTTCAGGGAAGAATAGTCCAAGGGGAATGGTCCAACAATGGAGTACAACCTGCACATAAATGTTCTGGAAATGAGGGTGGTGTTCTTGGCGTTGCAACACTTTCAAACCCTTCTACCTCTAGGAACAGTAGCAGTTCAGACAGACAACATGTCTGTAGTCTGGTACATAAACAAACAAGGGGGAACCAGATCTTACCCATTATGCAGAGAGGCCATGAGAATTTGGCAATGGGCAGAGTCCACAGGTCGCTTTCTGATAGCAACGCACATCCCGGGATCATCCAACGTCATTGCGGACAGGTTGAGCAGAGCCATCCTGTTACCTCACGAGTGGTCCCTCAAACTACAGGTGGCGGAAAGAATTTTCCACAAATGGGGCCAGCCTTGCTGCAATCTATTCGCCTCCCCGATGAATACCAAATGCAGAAGCTATTTTGCCCTTCTACCCCCTCCAGGGGATGTCCCCAGGGATGCACTGATACACGATTGGCCCCCGGGTCTCCTATATGCATTCCCACCTACCCCCTTGATTCCCAAATTTCTTCAGAAAGCCATGAACCTGGAAAGGACAATTATACTCATAGCCCCATTCTGGCCTCGACAGATATGGTTCCCCTTTCTTCGAGCCCATCAAACAGAGGAACCGTGGATCCTGGACCCCAGTACCAGATCTACTGACACATTTGTCGGAAGTTCCTCACCCGTCTCTTCTATCTCTCAAACTAGCAGCTTGGCTGCTCCACTTCCCCGCCTAGCCAGGTCTGATCTACTTTCTCCGGCAGTTCAACGCATTTTGGTTGCCTCTCATAAGGCTTCCACCACAAACCTCTACAAGAGTAAATGGAAACGCTTTGTGTACTGGGCATCTAGTCAACACTTGGACCCCCTGGCTGCTCCTTTACATAAAGTTCTAGAATTTCTATCCATCCTTTTCCACGAAGGAGCCTCTACTTCCACACTAAGAGTACAGTTGGCGGCCATATCCAACTTCCATGTTGGTGAGGACGGTTTTTCTATTATGTCCCACAGGCTTTGTAAGGCTTTTATGAAAGGTTCCTTCCATCTTTGACCGCCCGTCAGAGACCCTTTATTCCCATGGAATTTAAATTTGTTGTTGTCACAACTAATGTTGCCACCCTTCGAACCAGCCTCTTCTTGCCTCCTGAAGTTTTTATCGTGGAAGACTCTTTTTCTTGTAGCGGTTACTTCAGCTCGGAGAGTGTCAGAGCTGCAAGCACTGTCAATTAAACCACCTCACTTAATTTTCCACCCAGATAGAGTTTCTTTACGAACAAATCCGTCCTTCCTTCCTAAGGTATGTTCTGTCGTAAATATTAATCAGTCCATTGAACTCCCTACTTTCTTCAAAAACCATACCAGCAAGTTGGAATATATGCTGCACAAGTTAGATGTCCACAGACAGCTAAGATTTTATTTGGACAGGACTAAAGACTACAGAAAAACAGATCAACTTTTTGTTGCATTTGCAGACAATAAAAAGGGCATGGCAGTTACAAAACATACGCTTTCTAAATGGCTTACTGATTGTATAGCCTTTCTGTATTCTAAGTCAAATCAGGCCTTGCCCACCAAACCTAAAGGCCATTCTACTAGGTCCGTTTCCACTTCCTTGGCTCATGCAGCTCGCCTGCCTTTGGACACGATTTGTGCAGCAGCCACGTGGTCTAAACCACATACTTTCATCGCTCATTATAGGGTTGACAAAGCCTCCAAAGACAGGACATCTTTTGGTTCCACTGTGCTCAGGAACGTTCTTCCATGAGTCACTCAGGGTGACGGAGCTAGGGACGCTACCCATGTGTAAGAACAAACGGCGAGATTGAACACTCTCGCATAAAGAAGTTATGTTCTTACCATAACGTTCCATGTGGAGTGTTCATCTCGCCTTTGTTCTTACATTCCCCCCCTTCCCTCCCTCACATGTTTGGAAGAACGAGTAGGACTAGAGTCTGGTCCACATGTCTTTACCTCTTCCGGGTATATATATTACCTTTTACCTCATAGGGTATATATTCGTTACCCTTTAGTTTATTTGTCAGTGAGATGGTGTCTCTGAATTTTTGTAGCAGTATGTAGCCTTAGCACCTCAGGTTTATTGTTAGTCTGGTTTGCCTGCAAACTAGATCTGAGTAATGGCAGGGAGGATTGTGGGATATAGCCTGGTCTCGAACTTCTCTAAGATGCAGAGCTTTGTTATGCGGCCGACTCGGAGCCGATGATCGGCTCCGAACCCGTGTGTAAGAACAAACGCGAGTTGAACACTCCACATGGAACGTTATGATAAGAACATAACTTCTTTTTTTAGAAATTCAGTTATTCAGTCTTTTGTGCCAGCTGTAGGACTCACACAGTTGAATTTGTTCAGTGGCTTGCATTGGTGGATTATAACTTCCAACTCAGATAAAATCTTCCCTTCCTCTTTGTTATTATAGCAATAACCCACGCCTGGGTGTGGGTAATGCTGGATTTACCCACGGTTGGCGTGGTTTGGTCACGAGGGCGAAGCCCGAGTGGCCAAACAAAGCCAACCGTGGGTAAATCCAGCATTACCCACACCCAGAAGTGGGTTATTGCTATTCTACAGTGACATTATTTAAGAAAAAAAAATAATTACTTTTCTTAAATAATGGCATTGTATAATGCCTCCTTGCTGCCCTTCTGCAGTTGTCTGGTATTCTCCAGCAGTTCTGATGTACTGCGCATGCATATGCCTATGCAGTACATCAGAGCTTTGGGCAAAAGCAATGGAGAAAGCAAGATCTCCGTTGCTTTTTACAAACTGTCTCGCTATGTTAAACTCATAGCGAGACAGTGTGAGGCAACGGAGATCTTGCGTTCTCCGTTGCTGTAAAAAAGAGTTATAGTAATGGAAAAAGTCCGGGCAACCGGACCTTTTTCCATTACTATAACTCTGATTTACAACGTGCATGCTGACCAATCAGTGTGCACGTTTTTGAATATTAATGGGGGATCGTTGTATACTATATGTTTTTGTTTTCTTTCTGTTTCATTAAAAATAATACACGTGTTATATTTTTATTGTAATGTATACTTGCTATTTAAAACTGCTGCTAATTCCTCTGTGAAGTCTAACTTACTATTGTGTTGTTTATATGCTTATTTCTGATTTTAAGTGGTTATGAGGATTTTGTAACAGTGATTATGACTTTTAAGTTCTGTGGTATCAGTTGAACACTAGGGACTATCTTTGCAAGTTGCCACGACGACTTTTGTTTAGCTGCCTCATTTTGAACTTCTGTTAGGAGAATGTTGTGTTTGTTCTCTTTTTTTCTTCATTTTTATGATATTTACTGGGGGTTTACCACTGCTGTAGCCATTTTTATCCTTTGCATTTTCTATGGATATTTTTTCATTTATGACAGGAATCGTAAATGCTTATTTATGCTTTCTGTTTGACTTAAGGGCATATATTTGTTTTTTGTAACTATGTGGACAAGTGAATTTTATTTATTTATTTGACATTTGTTTACCGAGGTGGTCTGACTGGGTCCACAGACCCCGTTTTCAGCAGAGGCCCAGGGAGAAAAGCTCCACATATAGCACAATAAAAATACAGTAAAATCCAATGCAGTACAAATCACATTACAAATACTATACAAAATAAGTTGAAAGAACAAACTATGTTTCAAGATGTTACAATATATACTGCACATCTAGATGATTCTATAGTTAAAAACATTATAGACAATAATAGTCACTCTCACTATACATGATGTAGTGTCCAAAAAATAGTACGTAGGTAGCGCAATGTGTGACACTGACTGTTATAGTACATGAAAAAGAAAGAAATAAATAGAATGTTAATTTCTGTTAGGAAAATAATAGCCAGAAAGTTAGTGATGCAGAAAGATAGTGAGAGAGTTAAAAAAAAAAAACAGAAGCATTACAGCCAGAGCAGTAGCTTAAGGATATGGCATAGAAACAGAGGAGGCATTAGGAGAACTTTAGGATGTTACAGTCTGTGAGGGATTGAAATGTGACAGAAGAGGAGGATGAGGCTAGTGTGGAAGAAGAGGAAGTGCTGAGCATCAGGCAGGCTTTACACAGGAGCAGAGCTGTGTCTTTCTAAGATGATTTTTTAGAGAGGCTTTGAACTGGGTTAGGCCAACCATAGACCTGGTAGCTAGAGGTAGTGAATTCCAAAGTATAGAGACAGAGAATGAATACAGAGGGTGACCTGGTTTTCTTGTGGGCTTTGAGATAGTTAAGAGATTTTTGTCTTCTGATCGTAGGGATCGATTTGGTGTGTAAGGTGTGACTAGATTGGCTAGTGCAGGGCAGGCAGTAGGCTTGAAAATAAGGTTGTGCAAGGTGGATAGCTGAATAAAGGCAAGCTGGTTGGGGAGTTCAAGCCAGTTTAATTCTAGGAGTGGTTTACAGTGGTGTGTGTGATATTTAGAGTTTGTGGCAAACTTTGTTGTAGCACTGTTCCATCTTGTTTATGTTAGAAGTTCGTAAGTTAGTTAGGATAGGGGCACCATAAAGAAGGGAGGGAAGTAAAAATGTTTTTGCAAGGGTGGTTTTGGTTGCTGCAGTAAAGAAATGTTTGATGTTATGTAGTCCAATCTCGCCTTCATTCTTACCCCTGTGTTCGACTTGGCCATACTCTAGCTCAAAGTCTTCAATTGGCTCGTGGCTAAGAGGTATCCCATCATGCAACAGGCCCATTTCCCAGATCTCGTTTGCTGCTCATTACGCTCAGACATGGTCTCACTTTTGGCCGTGGCTAAGTATACGTTTTTCTAAAGTTTTGGCTATTTGTTGATCATAAAAAGCTATTTTCATAGCTACTGTGTGTGTCTCTCTTGCTGGTTGTGTGGCCTTTTTCATTGGCCGTTTTTGGTATCCCGTTCACTCCCTTTCTTCTCACGGGCTAGGCCCGTTCCAGTTAGAGGACCTAGTCCTCCCCATTGTTACCGTGTGGTCTTTTTGTTTTGTGCTTCCTGTTACTTGTTAGCTTATTTAGTGTTTTGTCATCTGGTAGTGATGTTATCCTGCCTTTGTTTCCCCTGGGCTAGGCCCGTTTAAATTAGAGGACCTAGTCCTCCCTGTAGTTTTTGTTCCCGTCGGTTACTAGGCCATTTTTAGTTAGAGGCTCTAGTTTCCCACATGGAGTTTAGTTAGGTCTTTTGTGTGTACGTGTGGATGTCCTTCAAGGATGCATCTGCAGTCATAACATATGGGTTGTCCTGCCTCAGGCAGCCCTTCGGTCGGCCGGATTCCAAAGTCTGGGTCTGGCCTCGGCTGATGTCGCACTTTCCCCGACGTCAGAGTGTCTGGGGAACAAAAGCATCAGCCGACGCCATTTTCCTCAGTCTTTCTTGCTGCGCGGTGCCCAAAGCAGAAGCTGTTGGCAAGTGCAGGTCGGTCAGATCCAGAGATTTCAGCTACCGAAGACTTCGAAAAAAGCTAAGTACCCCGTTGGGGACTCTTTCTTGCCTCAGCCGATGTCAGACAAAGTAAATAATTGTTTAACTTGTGGGAAACAAGTACCTCATAAGGATTTCCATTCTTACTGCCTTCCTTGCTTAGGCCCAGACCACGATGTTATCAGCTTGTTTAGCCTGTGCCTCCTTCAACCGACGAACTCTTAGACGTCGGTCGGAGTTTGCAGAGGAATTTTTTGGAGCCGCATTTGCTTATAAAATGCCGTCGGAGACTCCGACTTCGCATATGGTCAAAAAACGCAAGGAAAAAGTCCGACACTTGCGGCCCGCGGTTTCGGCTGAAACCATGGCTAGGCCTACCGCGAGTGTCTCGGTTTCGGCATAAACCGAGTCCACGGCAATTCCTACTACCAAAACCATACTTCCGACCACCGAGGCCAGAGAGGCCCCGGCTGAGTCGGCATCAGAACTCCCTACCGAAGCTAGTGTTCAGGAATTGTCCGACACCATACCTTTGGACATTTCTACCCCTGCATGTGGGGCAGCTAGGCCCCCAGCTTCTATGTCTATTAAGGCCTTCTCCAGGGCTAAAGCTGCCAAACTTTCAAAAGCTTTGCCTGCCAAATCTACATCCCAGAGGCCTTCCTCTAGTTCACAGATCCTCAGCCTTGCTGAGGACCTTATCTCCTTAATTAGGGGTTCACAACCTCACCCAGACAGGGCCTCTCAACCTCCTCTAGACAAAAGGCCCAGGACTGACCCCTCTGAACCTCACTCTTCAGATTACTCCACGGATGGATCTGATTTGTCAGACCACCAGGAAGGGGCTTACTCGCCTTATGAGGATTCAGATGCAGAGGATTCTATCCCTTCGGCCTCCCCTCCTGAAGAATTTTCCTTTGGGGAGACTTTACACTCCATGAGAGAGCACTTTCAATGGCAAGGTCAGGATTTCTCTGATTCTAGAAAAAGATTAAAGACCCTTTTTGCATTTGCCTCAGCATAGGCCCTTAGCTATACCTCCTGTTCTAAATGTAATTGATGATGTGTACAATGATGTCAGTAAGCCCCTGATTCTCTTCCTCCGGCCCCTGCCAAACCTGACAGATATTACAGGGTCCCGGATTCTCATTTCCATCTGTATAAAGCCCATTCTGCAGACCCAGAAACTATTTCTCAGGGCCCTAAAGGGGTTGCAGCCGCTACTGCCAAGAATCCCCTACCCTCTGAAAGAGAGTCTAGAGCTTTAGAGAGATGGGGAAAAAAGGTTTATACATCTGCTACTCTTTCTGCCAGGGCATTAAACTGTCAATTCCATATGATACAGTACCAAGAATTTTTGTTAGATCAACTGAATAAGAAACTTTCTTCTCCAGAACCTTTATACCGTAAATCCCTTCAGGATTTGGTACATAACTCACAACAGGTTAGTAATCATTTCTTAAAATGTGGCTATGATGCACTGGAGGCTTCATTTAGATCAGCTATGACTGGGGCAGTTATTCGTAGGCATGCCTGGCTGAAGGAGCAATCTTTGCCAGACCATGTCAAAGCTAAACGCCTCGATGCTCCAATGGAGAAACAAAATTTATTTGGCTCCCCTGCACAGGAGATTCTAAAAAAGGTTGAAGAAAAAGCAAAATCTGTGCAAACGGTTAAAGATTTCCTGCAAGTTCAACCACCAAGGTTCAGCAGAAACTGGCCTACAAAGAATTGGGCCTTTCCAGACTTGTCCAGAGCACAGAGAGGCAGAAACAGGTGCCCTAGAGGCAGAGGTCAATCGAAGGGCCCCCTACAGAGGTCGTCGGTGGCAGCCTGCCAACCAGAGGGGTAGTGCAACAGCTGCAACTACAACCACTACTACAGGACAGACCCAATGACTTGACTCTGATTCCGCCTACCAGGGATCAACTGGAAGCACCCTTGGGCTGAAAGCTGGCTTTATTCTCAAAAAACTGGCATTGTATTACAAAGGATACATGGACATTGCAAATAATGGACAAAGGATACAGGTTCCACTTCCACACTTTGCCAAAAAGAAGCGGAATGCCAAACCTTCCACCAAACCAGAAGGCAGAGGCTTTAAGACAAATCAGCAATATACTTCAGATGAAAGCTATAGAAAGGGTACCATGTACAGAACAAGGCCAAGGATTTTACTCCAGACTTTTCCTTGTACCAAGGAAAGAAAACCAATGGAGGCCTATTCTCGACCTGTCCGCACTGAACACTTATCTCATTGTGCCAAAATTCAAAATGCTGACCCTACAGCAACTTCTTCCCATGTTGGGCAAGGAGTCTTGGCTGGTGACTCTAGATCTCAAGGAGGCATACCTGCACGTCCCTATCTGACCAGATTGCAGAAGACACCTCAGATTTCTTGCAGGATCAGAGCATTATCAATTTTCAGCATTGCCCTTTGGCTTATCTACTGCGCCCAGAGTATTCACAAAATGCCTGGCATCAGTAATTGCACATTGCAGACTTCAGGGAATTCAAATTTACCCATACCTGGACGACTGCCTAATACAAGCGGACAGCAAGAAAAAATTGTTAAAGGACTTGGCCTATGCCATACACCTGCTACAGACCTTGGGATACACAGTCAACATCCAAAAGTCAAGACTAGTACCGTCCCAAAGGATAACCTTTTTGGGTGCAGATCTGGACACAATCACCCAGATGGCTTTTCTCACAGAAGAAAAACAAAAACAACTTCCAGATTACTTCATGATTCTGACAAGACAAACTCAGCTCACTGCAAGGAAAGTCCTGCAGGCCCTGGGTTACATGGCATCCTGCATAATTTTAATCCCACATACCAGGCTGCATATGAGGAAATTACAATGGTACCTAAGGAGTGTATGGTCTCAACACAGTCACAGTCTAAAAACCATGATACCAATCATTCCATGCCTTCAAAAGGAATTCCTGTGGTGGGCTCAGGCCTGCCAGTCCAACAGAGGGTTGCCTTTCAACAAACCAAAAACAAGGCAGACCATCACCACGGACGCCTCAGACCGAGGATGGGGAGCACACATGGAGGGCAAATGTATCCAAGGCCTATGGCCTCAAGGGCAACTAAGCATGCACATAAACCAAAAGGAAATGCTGGCAGTGAGGCATGCAATCGAGGCATTCAGACCCTTCCTTCAACAAGGACATCTGTTAATAAGGACAGACAACACCACGGTCATGTGGTACATAAACAAACAGGGAGGCACACATTCCTACCCTCTATGCCGGATGGCTACGAATCTGTGGAATCTATGCCTGAATCTCAATATTCAGCTGCAGGCCAAATTCGTACCAGGAAAAGAAAATGCACTAGCAGACAGCTTAAGCAGAACTACCATGGATGCCCACGAATGGATGCTGCATCCAGACATCTTCAAACTCATAACAAAGACATGGGGAATGCCGGAGATAGATCTGTTCGCCTCCCCACTCAACCACCAACTGAAGACATTCTGCTCAAGGACTTACCACCCACAAGCATGGAGGGTGGACTCTCTCTCTTTCAGCTGGAATGCCCTAACAGTATATGCCTTTCTACCTCTCCCATTGATGTACAGGGTTCTACTGAAGAGCAGGGAGGAACAGCCAAAAGTGATACTAATAGCTCCAGACTGGCCAAGACAACACTGGTACCCACTATTGAGAAGCATGTCTCAGGCAAACTCATGGCCTCTTCTTCTAACGCAGAACAATTTCAAGACCCTGCATCCCAACTTGAAAACATTGCAACTAACTGCCTGGAAAATTTCTTAAATCCCAACCAAACTGTTTTATCCCAGAGGGTGAAGGACATTATCCTGGAGGCTCGCAGACCTTCCACTAGGAAGACATACTCAGCTAAATGGAAGAGATTTCTCATTTGGAGCACATCAAAGGACACCGATGTCACAGTGGCAAACCTAGCACACATCCTGGAATACTTAGCAGAATTGTTCCATAATGGCCTGTCTTATTCTTCTATTAAGATTCATGCTTCAGCAATTTTAGCAGAATACAATATGGATCCACCTTTCTTCTCAAATCCTCTTCTCAGGCAATTTTTGAGAGGGATCAAAAATGTTAAACCTCCAAGAAGACCCCCTCTACCTGCATGGGATCTCAATTTTGTGCTGGAAAAACTGACACTACCTCCTTTTGAACCATCAGCATCAACAGACCTACAGTTTTTATCTTGGAAAACTGCATTCCTTCTGGCAATCACTTCAGCAAGAAGAGTATCTGAGTTACAAGCATTAATGGCAGTGCAGCCTTTTCTTATTTTTCACCAGGATAGAGTGTCACTAAGAACCAATCCTACTTTCATGCCAAAGGGTGGTATCTAGGGTATCCTTGAACCAAGCTATTCACTTGCCAACGTTCTTCCCTAACCCACAGAACAAAGGGGAAAAACTTTTGCACACCCTGGATATACACAGACAACTGCGCTACTATTTGGACAGAACGAAAACTAGCAGAAAAACTGACCAACTTTTTGTAGCATATGCAACTGGGGTACAAGGAAGAGCAATTTCCAAACAGACAATTTCAAAATGGATAGGAAATTGCATTCGCTTTTGTTACTCCTTTCATGGAAAGACAGTTCCTGAAAATATCAGGCCTCACTCCACAAGGGCCACAGCCACCACTACAGCTTTCCTACGAGGGGTGGCTACCAAGGACATTTTAGAAGCTGCTACTTGGAGCTCCATGCATACATTTGCCAAGCATTACAATCTACCTTTATATTCCAGATCCCGAGCAGGGTTTGCAACTGCAGTGCTGCAGGGGATCTTAACTACACCATCCTTCTCTTAGTACCTCCTCCCCCAGATTGGCTATGGTATTCTACCCATATGTTATGACTGCAGATACATCCTTGAAGGACATAGTACAGTTTTGTACCTACCATAAATGTAGATGTCCGATAGGTATGCATCTGCAGTCAGGATTACCCACCCTCCTTCCCCTCTGTGGTATTCCTAGGGTACTTACCCCTCTTTCATCTAGCTGGGGGAATCTATTATGGTGTATTTGTTTGTTTATACATGTATATAATTTGCAAATGTTTGGAACTTTTCAGCATTTATCCAAATTTAGCCTTCCTAGAGGGCACCTGGCATCTGGGGCAAGAAAAACTGAGGAAAATGGCGTCGGCTGATGCTTTTGTACCCCAGACACTCTGACGTCGGGGAAAGTGCGACATCAGCCGAGGCCAGACCCAGACTTTGGAATCCGGCCGACTGAAGGGCTGCCTGAGGCAGGACAACCCATATGTTATGACTGCAGATGCATACCTATCGGACATCTACATTTATGGTAGGTACAAAACTGTACTTTTTGCAGCTTGTCCCTGTGTGTGTACTCCTTTATACAGCATGTCTTAAGGATTCTAAGGAACACAGGCCTTTGGGCTGTAAAAACTGTGTTGAATGCTACAGTAAAATGTCTTTGACTGATGGGCACTCTGTGTGAGTGTACTGCTTGGGGGCTATTCACCTCCAAGAGTCCTGCTTGTTTTGTCATTCCTTCAGTTCCTTCAGTCCCCGCGTGCTACAGGAGAGGAAGAACAAACTCATTCTGAAGGGACTGCTTAAAAGCCCCTTCGAGGAAGACTTGGCTAAGTCTTCTAGTGCCATATCCTCTCCAGCTAAAAAGGACAAAAAGACTGCTAAGAAGCACTCTTCGGCTCTGTCTGTTTTTTTCGGAGCTGCCTGAGAAAGTTGCTAGAAGAACTTCTCCTTCTTCAGCTCCATTGGCTTCAGTGCCGACAGAAGGTAGTGTATTGACTAAGTCTGTATCGGCTCCCAGCCTTTTGGAGCCGGTCACGGATATTTTGGTTCGGAGCTGGTCTCCAGTTCGACTGGATTCTCCTCTGTAGGGAGATCCAGATCTCCAACTGTATCCTCCAGGTCCTCGAGGTCTCTTTCCGATGAGGACGTTGATAGAGTGGTGAAGAAACTGCCTCAGTCATCAGTGCTGGTCAAATTGATTTTGGCTCCGACCCAGTCGGCTCCGGAGACCATGGCCCCTTCGTTTGTTGTTCCTCCTCCAAGCCTTTCTCAGCCCTCGGAGCCAGAGTTGTCGGTTTCGTTGGGTGCCGTTAGGTCGGTGACAGTAGCTTCGCCTGGCCTCTTGGTTCCGATTTCCGCTCTGACCCTGTCGGTTCCATCCATGCGGTAGAGGGTCCACAGTTCCCCGGTCGGACCCGAGGGGGAGGGCTTGGATCGATCTTCATTGGTTCCAAGCCTTCCTCTCGGTGCTTCGGCTCGGGTGAGCTTGGATCCGACATCTGCTTTGGATCTCATCTCCTCGGCACTGAGGGCTACTACCATATCCTCTACAGTTAGTCAGCCTTCGGAGCTGGGGGGAATCAGCCTTCGAGGTTATGAGGAGTGTGCTGGCCAGGTCATCAGCTGCATCCTATGGCACCGACACTCTGCCCCCTCCGGCAGCGGTGTCAGTTTCAGATCACCCTCTGTCCATGGACAGTGGAGATCCAAGGCCTTAAGATACCTCCATGAGTGGTGCCCAACTTTCTGATGTCTCCCCAGAGTTTTTGCCTGAGGAGCCTGTCAGAAAGAGACTGTGTAAGAGGAAACATGTCGACTCCCCGGATGAGTCTCTCACGTCGGACACAGACCTCGAGGAATCAGAGGGGTCCCCAAATCGTCTTCTGAAGATATCTCTTTTTCAGCTATCCTTGAGATCTTGAAGCAGAGAGGCGGCTGGCCCTCCAAATCCCCTTCTGATGAGGAGTCGGTGTTACTGAAGGTTTTCGGGTCTCAACCTTCCGCCTCTTGGGTGTCTCCCCCTTTCAATGAGCTACTAGATCTCGTCTGTCGAAAGGTGTGGGAAACTCCTGACACTTTGGAACCAGTCCCTAGGAGACCCAATAAGTTTTTGTCCGCTCCCACAGACAAGGAATATCTGACAAAAGGTGTTCCAGCAAATGCCATGGTGGTGGCAGCAGCCAACAAGAAGGAACTTGCTGAAACTTCGTTTACCATCCATCCACCTAACAAGGAGTCCTGGGCCATGGACAGGTATGGTAAGCGTGTGTTTACCTCAGCGGCCTTTAGTCTGCAGTCACTGAACTACTTGACGCATTTTACAAGGCTCCAGAGAGATCTCGTAAAAGAACTAGGAGATTCTGTACAGGGTAACGTTTCTGATGCCATGGCTCAGAAGGTCAATGCACAGATGTCTACCCTAAATTTTCTTACCAACTCCTCCATAAGGCTGATCTCATATGCAGCCTACGGAGCGAGCAGGACAGCGGGTTCCAGAGTTGCTCTTAGGAGACACTCCTGGATGCGCCTATGTAATTTTGCGGAGGCTTTCAAGTCTACGTTCACCAACGCCCCATTTGACGATTCATCATTATTCGGAACCAAGATGAAGGACACTCTCACTAGGTGCGAGCAGGAAGGAAAAACCCTGTCTGCCGTGGGAGTCTGTTTTTCCATGCCTTCTAGACCTTACCCCAAGGGCCAGAAGGGTGGGAAAATGTGGTTCAGGAAGTTGCAGAGGTTTTTTCAGGCTGCACAAAGTGATTCCCCCTCCAGAGGCAGCGGAGGGGATGGAAATTCAGGCAGACGCCACCCTAGAGGCAGAGGAGGCTCGCATAACCAGGGGGACCGTGATTCCTTTCGCGGTTCTCCCTACCAGCGCTCCTGAAAGGAGGCCAGACTGTGAGTCTTTGGAGCTGGTTGGGGGTCACATTTCTTTATTCCCAGAAGCCTGGCAAGACGTCACCCAAGACGAGTGGGTATTAAATATACTTTCCAGAGGTTATCATATTCCCTTCTCTTCTCCTCCCCCGCCAACCAAGAGAATTCCAGACGTTCCACCCAGTCACAGGGATTCTGCAACTTTAGAAGTAAAAAAGTTGCTTTTAAAGGGAGCCATCCAGCTTGTCCCCACAGACCAAGTAGGATTAGGGACTTACTCCAGATTCTTTTTGGTGCCGAAAAGAACAGGGGACCTGAGACCCATCTTGGATCTCAGCCGATTGAACCTACATGTACAAAAGTCCAAGTTCCGCATGGTCACCTTACAGTCAATACTCCCTCTGTTAGGGAAAGATATGTGGATGTGCTCCATCTACCTCAAAAATGCTTACTACCATATCAAGATGGACAGGGCATCGAGAAGTCATCTACGCTTCTGGCTGGGAGCCAGTCATTTTCAGTTTCATCCTCTGCCCTTTGGTCTCACCACAGCCTCCATGGTGTTCATCAAATGCATGGCAGTGGTAACGGCTCACTTGAGATGTCAGGGATTCCAAGTGTTTCCGTACCTGGATGACTGGCTCCTTTCTGCCACCACCAGGCATCTACTGTTACAGACCAGGGATGCCACCATTACATTGTGCCAACGGTTAGGAATTACTCTAAATTGGGAAAAATCTTCCTTGTTGTCCTTGCAGCGTGTCAGTTTTCTTGGCGCTGAACTAGATACGGTGCTCATGAGGGCCTTTTTACCAGAAGAGAGAATTAAGGCTCTACAACATCAGGTCTACGCCTTACTACCATTGAGGAAGGTCAAGGCAAAAGTGGTCCTCAAGTTATTAGGGACCATGGCTGCCTTGATCATGTTAGTTCCCCTTGCCAGACTACACATTAGGGTTCTTCAGTGGCTGCTTTTCGCCCAATAGTCACTACAGCATCTTCCACTCTCCCATTCTATTCTGATTACAGACACATGCAGGCAGGATCTATGCTGGTGGATTCAGGCCAGCAATCTCAACATGGACAAGCATTTTGTCCCATCTTCTCCAGTTGCCACGGTGACCACGGATGCCTCCCAGATCGGGTTGGGGGGGCATTATCTCGGCAGGACAGTCCAAGGCACGTGGTAAGATCACGAGACCCATTTGCATATCATTTTCTTGGAGATGAGAGCAGTGCTATTAGTGTTGCAAGCACTTCAGAGCTTTCTCCCTCTAGGGACAATTGCAATCCACTCAGACAACATGTCAGTGGTATGGTATCTGAGCAAGCAGGGAGGAACCAAATCATACCCCCTTTGCAGAGAGGCACTTTGAGTTTGGCAGTGGGCGGTGTCTTCCAATGCTTTCTAGTTGCAATGCATATACCGGGGAAGTCCAACGTGATTGCCGACAGGCTGAGCAGAGCTATCCTAATGCCTCACGAGTGGTCCCTGAACAAATATGTTGCAGAGAAGATATTCCACAGATGGGGTCAGCCTTGCTGTGATCTATTTGCCAGCCCCCCTCAATGCCAAATGCAGCAGCTACTTCACCCTTATCCCCCCCGGAGGGGGAGACACCCAGGGACACTCTGGTTCACAATTGGCCCTCCGGTCTTCTCTATGCCTTTCCACCGTTTCCTCTGATATCAAAGGTCATTCAGAAAGCACAGTCTTTGGGAAGCAAGATGATCCTGATCGCCCCACACTGGCCTCGTCCGATTTGATTTCCCTTCCTTCAGCCCTATCTAATGGACGCTCCCTGGATTCTGGACCCAGATCCAGATCTACTGACTCATATGTCAGGACAGTTCCATCCCTCCATCCATACCCTCAAGTTGACAGCTTGGCTGCTCCAGTTTCGTCCCTAGTCAGGCTTCATGATTTTTCCCTGGAAGTGGTCCACATTCTGTCTTCTTCCCACAAGCCTTCTACCAGCAAGATTTATTCCAGTAAGTGGAAGATATTCTCCATTTGGGCCCGTGAAAGACATATTGATCCTTATACAGCACCTATTTCGGCAATATTAGAATTTCTTTCTCAACTGTTCAGTCAGGGGTCAGCTGCAGCAACCATTAAAGTGCAACTAGCAGCGATTTCTACCTTTCACGTTGCTAATGAGCCCAACCTTATGGCTCATAGGCTTTGTAGGGCCTTTCAGAAAGGGACAATGTTACACCGACCTCCAGTCTTTGATCCAGTAATGCCATGGGGACCTCAATTTTGTATTACAGAAGCTCACCTCGACTCCCTTTGAGCCCGCAGCTACGTGTGACCTTAAATTCTTGTCATGGAAGACAGTATTCTTGGTAGCCATAACTTCAGCTAGGCGGGTCTCTGAGCTCCAGGCTTTATCGATTAAGCCACCTTATTTGGTGTTTCACAAAGACAGGGTCTCCTTAAGAACCAATCCTTCCTTTATTCCAAAGGTTGCTTCTGTTGTCAATATCAACCAATCCATTGAGTTGCCTGTGTTTTTTCTGAATTTTCTAACAAGGCAGAATTTAAGTTTCATCAGCTAGACGTTCATAGACAATTGCGTTTCTATTTACATAGGACAAAAGATTTCAGGAAATCAGATCAACTGTGTGTCTCATTTTCAGACACTAGATTTGGGGTTCCTGTTTCTAAAGTAACTTTGTCTCGCCTGATTTCCAATTGCATCTCATTTATTTTTGATTCCAATGGCAAAGAATTACCTTTAAAGTGAAGGCTCATTCTACATGATCTGTGGCTCTGTGGCTACCTCTACTGCATTTCAGGCTAGGATTTCTATGGATGATATTTGTGCTGCAGCAACATGGGCTTCGCCTCATACTTTTATTAGTCACTATAAGTTAGATCTGGTCTCTAGAGGCAGATCTTCCTTTGGTTCCACAGTGCTCAAGAGTATTTTTCACTGAGCCACCCAAGGTCAAGGTGCTAGGGACGCTGTCCCAGGGGTAAGAGTGAAGGCGAGATTGGACTACATAACATCACAAAGTTATGTACTCACCATAACGTTCGATGTATGTAGTCCATCTCGCCTTACATTCTTACTAACCCCCCCTCCTACCCCCTCCTTGAGGACCTGGAGGTATAGTCTCTAGGTGTCAGTAGTCCTTTTCTGTTGTGATTTTTCTTCTTCTCAGTGTGTGTGTGCGTGCTTGCAGCAAACAAGATCTGGGGAATGGGCCTGTTGCATGATGGGATACCTCTTAGCCATGAGCCATTTGAAGACTTTGAGCTAGAGTATGGCCGAGTCGGAGCCAAGGTTCGGCTCCTAACCCAGGGGTAAGAATGTAAGGTGAGATGAACTACATACATCGAACGTTATGTTGAGTACATAACTTCTTGTTTCTAAACAAGAGTCCCAGTTTTTGATGAGTTTTCTTTACATTTTGCTGTATATGGGGGTCGTATGAACGTTTATTGTCGGTGATAACACCTAGAAGTTTGGTTTCCTGCACTATTTCTACGGCAGTTGTCAGATACAAGGATGTTGAAATAATCAGTGACAGGGGATGTGTTCTTGAGTTGAAAGAGTACTAGTTTTGCCTTCTTTGGATTAAGAAAGAGTTAGGCATTTCTTAGCCAGGATTCAACTGCAGTAAAGGACTGTTGAGTTTTTGAGAGTAGGTCTGGTAGTGATTGAGGAGTACAGATTATGGTAGAATAATCAGTGTATTGAATGAGGGTCCCAGGTGAGAGGCAGTGTGAAGGTTAGTTGCGAAAATGCTGAAGAGTAGGGCAGTTTTACTTGGTAGAGTGTGCTGTTTACCACATTGTTCAGATTGTAGTACAAGGCATATCACAATTGAAATTGTTTGTGCTGTGGGGAAACAGTTTATAATTTCTATTGTTGCTGCCTTTAGTCCGCTGTTAATAGTGTCAGTGTATTATTTTGCCTGGTATTTTCCCTTGACTTGATATATCCTGCTATGGTTGTACTTCCCCATGAAACTAAAAAAAAAAAAAAAAAAAAAAAAAAGACAACAAAAACATGCCTTGACTTATGGTGTGTGACTCTGTTGTTGCCTTAAGCCACCCCACAAGCCACTTACCTTTTCCCCCATCACCCTCTGGTGTGAGCCTGCAACCCTTTATGGTAGGGTTGGGCAATTAATTTTCCCAAGGGGCCACGTAAGAAACTGGGACTGTTTTGGAGGGCCATACCAATAGGCTGAGCTCAGTTCTCCTCCACATTAATTTTATCTCTTAGGTTCATAGGTTCATACTAGGCTATCTGCCCTAGGGCATTTATAAGCCTAGCCCAGAGTTTTGTGGCTTTCGCCACCCCTTTAGTTTGAAGGCTACTATGCCCATTATTTTGCTGTGCCTCTGTCAAGCAGTGACACTGAGGTTATCCCTGGGGTATACCTGCGATCTCCCATCCATTGGTCAAGATTTCTCTTGAACAAAGCCAGCGAGGTGCTCTGCCTCACATGTACCGGGATTTTGTTCCACAGCATAGGGAGTCTCTGGGTGATGAATCTGTCCCTCCAGCACGTCCTGTTAATAGCCGTGTTAAGGTTTAAGTCTCTTGCCCTTGTAGTTCTGATGGATTTAGATCTTTTGAGGTGAAGCATGTTCATTAATTCCGCGTTGGACATGGCCTTGTATGTCAGGCACAGGTCACCTCTGAGCAGACGGTAAGCGACTGAATAGAACTGGAGTTCCTTCAGTCGGGCAGCATAAGACATATTTTTGAGACCCTTTATCCTTTTGGTGAGGAACTTTTGGGGCCTTTCCAATTGCTGCAGGTGTCAGGTCAGATACATTCCGAATGGGGCATTGTACTCAATCATTGGTCTGATGAGTGATGAGTACAGGGGAACGATGACCTCCCTTGATCTAGATGTGAATCCCTTCATGATCAGGTGGGCATTGTAGAAGGTCTTCCTAACTACTTTGGCAACGTGGGTGTCAAACGAAAGGTTACTGTCAACCTGGGACCCAGATCCCTGATAACCTCTTCTGTGCTTAGTGGATTGCCACCTGTATGGTAACTAGGGGTAACCTTGTTTTTCCCGAAGGGTATGACTATGCATTTTTTGGCATTTAACTTTAGGCCATGGCTCTGGCACCAGTTATCCGTTTCTATGAGACCCTTCTGAAGGATGTCTGTGTCAGATGGGTTTTCAACTATGGTGCCCAGTTTGCAGTCATCTGCAAACTTTGTCAGCCATAATCCTCCTGTGTTTGCTTGTACTTCTGAAAAGTAGATGCCGAACAAGAGTGGGCCCAGGACTGAGCCCTGTGGGACACCACTTGTGGCAGGCTTGGAGTCTGACATGGCACCAGCAACTCTGACCCTGTGGGTTCTGTCACTTAGCCAGTTTGCAACCCATCTTGTGACGTATGGGTTTACATTTAAGCTGGTGAGTTTTTCAATGATACCCAAGTGGAGTATTGTGTCGAACGCCTTTGCCAGGTCAAGGTAGGCTGTGTGGACTGCCTTGCCCTCGTCAATGGCCTTGGTGACTGTTTCAAAAAAGTCAACCAAGTTTAAAAAGCATGATCTGCCCTTGACAAAGCCAAACTGGGTTGGATCCAAAGTCTGCAAGTCCCCTATGTCTTTATTTATGAGTTCCATTATGATCCTCTCCATAGCTTTGCAGACCAGGCTTGTCAAGCTGATGGGACGGTAGTTTCCGGGGTCGATGGAGGCACCTCCTTTGTGAAGTGGGACCACCGTTGCCGTACGCCACTCCTTGGGTACGTATCCTGAGGTGAGGCTAAGATTAAACAGCTGCCCTAACTGCGGGTTTAATTCCTCATTGAGTTTGTGGAGCACACAACCGGGGACACCATCTGGTCCCATGGATGCTGTGCTTTTCGCCTTGTTGAGAGCAGTTCTCACCTGAGCATTTGAGATGTTTGGGGGGCTACAATCCCCTGGTATAGATATCTCTCCTTTTGGGGGGGAGAAATTTACACTGAACCTGTCCGCCAGTATGTTGGCAATGTCTGTAGGTTCAGTGATTTTTACATCATTTTGAACTAATTCTGAGCATATCTGGGAGTTTCCTCCCAGGTTTCTAACATAGCTAAAAAAGGCCTTATGATTGTCTTTTGAGTCCTTAGCGATTTTTCTCTCAAAATTTGCCTTGGATGATTTTATGAGAGATCTTAGTTTTTTACTTATAATGATCAAGGGTGTCTTCCCTTTTCCGGATTTTGCTCTATCTTGTAGTAGCTTCTTCCTTTTGTTGTAGAGCTTGTTTATGGCTGGGGTCCACAAGACTGGATGCTTGCCTTTGGTACAAAGAGTCTTTGTTTTGTTTGGGATTGCCTGATCCATGCAGTCCTGGAGGTGCTGGTAGAAGGTATTTGTAAGTGATTCAGCGGTTTGAGTAATGGTTTCTGCTGGCTCGGGGGCCTTGAAAGAGACCACATCAGTCTTTAGAAGTGTGAAGTCGGCTTTTGAGAAGTTCTTCACTGTGGTCTTTTTTATCTGGGGTTGAGGCGGGATGTGGACTTCCAGTGAGATTAGTTTATGATCTGATCTCACCAATGATGGGTATACTTCTGGTGTTGAACATTGTGACCCCATGTTCGTGATGATGAGATCTAGTATGTTTTCTCCTCTTGTGGGGATGGTGACTAGTTGTTCCATGGCATTTGAGTTTATGAACTCTAGGAACCTTTGGGCTAGAGTGTTGGGGCTTGAGTAGTGATCCCAGTCTATATTTGGATAGTTGAAATCACCCAGTATGATGGTGTTTGGAGATACATTTATCCCCTCCAGTGTTTTCAGGAAAGCTGTGTGTTGTTCCTGAGTTTGAGAGGGTGGCCTGTAACATGCTACAAACTGCAGATCAGTCTTGCCTACGGTTAATTGCACCTGGATGGTCTCTGATGCATCGTGCGTTGCCACCAACCTTGAGGTGAGGGTGTCCTTGATGAATATGGACACCCCCCCTCCTTTCTTGGTGTTGTCTGGATTTTGGGGCCGGAACGCATGATATGAGGTAAAACCTGATAGTGCCGGGGTGCTCTCAGGAACCTTGAACCAGGTTTCAGTCACAGCACAGACATCAATGTTCTCCATACTGAGAAGGGCTTCTTTATAAAAAGCAGTAAATTGCATGGTTTTGATGAGCTGCTACTGGTAGATGTTAGGCTATGAAAATGTGAAACAGGCATGGTAAAAACACCAACATTACATCACTATTTAATCAACATTACAAAAACAATTTTGAAAATGTACGTGTGCCCTTCGTCATTCAGCTTCCACATTTAGAGCATATTTGACATGTCTTTGTAGTGTTTGTCACTTTATGTGCATGTGGCCAAGACCTTGGCTGGACAGTCTTAATTTTTTTGAGGATGTTGAGGGAAAAGGAACAAACTGCAGTTATTTACCCATCTACAGTTCACCTATTTGTGTGATTGTCCTTATTTACCCCCTAGAGTTCGCCTAGTTGTGTGATTGCCCTTATTTAGCCCTCCACAGTTCACCTATTTGTGTGATTGCCCTTATTTAGCCCTCCACAGTTCACCTATCTGTGCGAGTGCCCTTATTTAGCCCTCCACAGTTCACCTATTTGTGTTATTGCCCTTATTTAGCCCTCTATAGTTCACCTATTTGTGTTATTGCCCTTATTTAGCCCTCTATAGTTCACCTATTTGTGTGATTGCCCTTATTTAGCCCTCTACAGTTCACCTATTTGTGTGAGTGCCCTTATTTAGCCCTCCACAGTTCACCTATTTGTGTGAGTGCCCTTATTTAGCCCTCTACAGTTCACCTAGTTGTGCGAGTGCCCTTATTTAGCCCTCTACAGTTCACCTATTTGTGTGAGTGCCCTTATTTAGCCCTCTACAGTTCACCTAGTTGTGTGATTGCCCTTATTTAGCCCTCTACAGTTCACCTATTTGTGTGATTGCCCTTATTTAGCCCTCTACAGTTCACCTATTTGTGTGATTGCCCTTATTTAGCCCTCTACAGTTCACCTATTTGTGCAAGTGCCCTTATTTAGCCCTCTACAGTTCACCTATTTGTGTGAGTGCTCTTATTTAGCCCTCTACAGTTCACCTATTTGTGTGAGTGCCCTTATTTAGCCCTCTACAGTTCACCTATTTGTGTGAGTGCCCTTATTTAGCCCTCCACAGTTCACCTATTTGTGTGATTGCCCTTATTTAGCCCTCTACAGTTCACCTATTTGTGTGAGTGCCCTTATTTAGCCCTCTACAGTTCACCTATTTGTGTGAGTGCCCTTATTTAGCCCTCTACAGTTCACCTATTTGTGCAAGTGCCCTTATTTAGCCCTCTACAGTTCACCTATTTGTGTGATTGCCCTTATTTAGCCCTCCACAGTTCACCTATTTGTGTGAGTGCCCTTATTTAGCCCTCTACAGTTCACCTATTTGTGTGAGTGCCCTTATTTAGCCCTCTACAGTTCACCTATTTGTGTGAGTGCCCTTATTTAGCCCTCTACAGTTCACCTATTTGTGTGAGTGCCCTTATTTAGCCCTCCACAGTTCACCTATTTGTGTGAGTGCCCTTATTTAGCCCTCTACAGTTCACCTATTTGTGTGAGTGCCCTTATTTAGCCCTCTACAGTTCACCTATTTGTGTGAGTGCCCTTATTTAGCCCTCTACAGTTCACCTATTTGTGTGATTGCCCTTATTTAGCCCTCTACAGTTCACCTATTTGTGTGATTGCCCTTATTTAGCCCTCTACAGTTCACCTATTTGTGTGATTGCCCTTATTTAGCCCTCTACAGTTCACCTATTTGTGTGAGTGCCCTTATTTAGCCCTCTACAGTTCACCTGTTTGTGTGAGTGCCCTTATTTAGCCCTCTACAGTTCACCTAGTTGTGCGAGTGCCCTTATTTAGCCCTCTACAGTTCACCTATTTGTGTTATTGCCCTTATTTAGCCCTCTGCAGTTCACCTATTTGTGTGATTGCCCTTATTTAGCCCTCTACAGTTCACCTATTTGTGTGAGTGCCCTTATTTAGCCCTCTGTAGTTAACCTATTTGTGTGAGTGCCCTTATTTAGCTCTCTATAGTTCACCTAGTTGTGTGAGTGCCCTTATTTAGCCCTCTACAGTTCACCTATTTGTGTGAGTGCCCTTATTTAGCCCTCTACAGTTCACCTAGTTGTGCGAGTGCCCTTATTTAGCCCTCTACAGTTCACCTAGTTGTGTGAGTGCCCTTATTTAGCCATCTGCAGTTCACCTATTTGTGTGAGTGCCCTTATTTAGCCCTCTATAGTTCACCTAGTTGTGTGAGTGCCCTTATTTAGCCCTCTACAGTTCAAATATTTGTGCGAGTGCCCTTATTTAGCTCTCTATAGTTCACCTAGTTGTGTGAGTGCCCTTATTTAGCCCTCTACAGTTTACCTAGTTGTGTGAGTGCCCTTATTTAGCCCTGTATAGTTCACTTAGTTGTGTGATTGCCCTTATTTAGCCCTCTACAGTTCACCTATTTGTGTGAGTGCCCTTATTTAGCCCTCTACAGTTCACCTATTTGTGTGAGTGCCCTTATTTAGCCCTCTACAGTTCACCTATTTGTGTGAGTGCCCTTATTTAGCCCTCTACAGTTCACCTATTTGTGTGAGTGCCCTTATTTACCCCCTACAGTTCATCTAGTTGTGTGATTGCCCTTATTTAGCCCTCTATAGTTCACCTAGTTGTGTGATCACCCTTTTTCTGGTGTTCATAGACTGTTCTTGTCAGTGTTTGTTACCATGAGCTAATAAGCTATTTGACACTTCAACGAAGACTCTGAGACTTGTAGCAAAGGGTTATAATTAAATTTGCAATGTTTGCTTAAAAGAATCAGGGTTAACTCATGTCCATAGTTTAGTTTTTAGAAATGGAAAAATGAGTTGCGCTCATTGCTAACAATCACACTATCAAATTACAAAACCTAACACTATGTACCTACAAATACATTCTGCTCATACAGATTCTAGCAGCTGGTTGCTTCTACTTGCATTTAACTAGGAAAGTGTTTCTCTGAGCAACTTATAGGTTTTACTTCTGTGTAAGGAAGATTTCTTAGAGCACACTTTTGCACCTTTCATAACCCTGCCCATGTACTCTCCCGCCCTCTTTTTCTGTTCCAGATGTCTTCCTTTATTCTGCCAATTCAGCATAGTAAATCCACTGACTTAAACTCCAATAGCCGGAGTTTAAACAGTGTTTTACGGACTACAGGAGAATCTGGGAAACAAAAACTAAGTTTTTACAATTAGCAAGTGTTTTGTCTGACTTCTCACAGACCGGTCAGGGACAGCCAAAGGGCCGGATGTGGCTTAGGGGCCGTACAATGCCCAGGTCTGCTCTATGGTGCAGAAGTCAGACATATCCTCCAGGACCATTCAGTATTTGATCCAGGTATGGGAGAACCAGACCATTTAGGTGCAGGAGAGGTTCCAGGTAAGAGACCCCTTGCCAGAGATAATACTTTTTCCTTAAATATTTTGTCCTGTAGTATTGTTCATAGTAAGAAGAAATGGAAATTTCTCCACACAGTCGTCAATCTGGTTATTATCATGTACAGGGCTGTTGTGGTTTCCTTAGCTAATAGTGTTTACAGTCATCTAATCTTGGAGGCCGTGTTCCTCTTCAGAATGACTGTGAATCTCCCTTCTCTAGAGATCAGTCAAACACTGCATATTTTTGTGGGGATCCCGATTCAGGCAACAGTGAACACTCTGAGTAAGTCCAGTACTGATTCTTCGGTAAACACCATGATAGCTCTTTTTTGGGTACCAAAAAGATTATGGAGTAAAGTCTGTAAGCAGGTGTTCACCTTTCCATATATGCTAGCTAGTTTTAGAGATGCATTTGACTGGAAGCTATCTGGAGCTATGCCAGTTATTGGCAAAGTTTTATGGTCTTATTAAGGATGAGATTTCAAATGTTTTTGCTGTTGCCCCTCTGTTACTAGCTGTAGAAGATGTCTGTAAAACTGCATATAAAGCCCCTTTGGCTAGTGAAACCAGTTCCGTAAAAGGCTTTGAGGAAAACAAAAGGTGTACTCTGGTACTGCAGCTCTCTCTGCTCCTTTGGCAGCTGACCCATTATGGTTTCTCTAGCTACCAACTTCTAACAAGAGAGCCTTGGCTTCTTCTAACCCTATACTGCCAGATAAAATTGGCAAGTGGTTAGAATCTCACAGAAAAAAATTGGCTCAGTCTAGTAATTTAATCTTTAGAATTTTAAATTATCAGGGCTTCATGTAGAAGTTTATTTTGCAATGTGCTTACAGTTTAGATGACTTTGCTGTATCTTTGCTTGTTGAATGGAAGTATTACACAAATTAAGTTGTTTCCAATGTGACTCAGGTTTTGAAACATGATTTGAGGACTGTCTTGGAAGGTGCCGACACTATTTCTAAAAATGCAGCCACTTCTGTTGTATTGAGAAGTTTGCTTGGTTACTTAACTAGAATTTTTCTGAGGATTTAAAAAATAAGATTTTGAATGTTCTTTAAGTTCTGAATTTGTGTTTGGTCTTGCTGTGACCCAGATTCTTAAACAATCTAATGATAGACGTAAATGAATGTATGAAGTATCTGGAATGTTTCATAGTCCATGGTTCTTCCCTAACAAGGTATCCAACTTCAAAAGGCAGAACAAAGATCCCAGCCTAACAACAGTTGGGGGAACAAAGGGAAATGGCAGGAGGGTAATGCTTCCAAACCAAATAAAAGGGGTTCCTTTCCCAAAAAAGATCTTTTCCCTGCTAAAGAAAGACTATGCCAAGACTTAGGGCATCCCATCCCTTTCACCTTCCCCGAGCATGTAGCTCAGCCCTGCAGCCTGGACATAAATAGTCACAGACAAGTGGGGGCTGAGAATAATTCAGTGAGGATATTCTTAGCAATGGACAGAAAATCCTCCCCCCTTCAAGAAAATCCCCCAACACCCCCTAGACCAGACATGCCTGCTGCCTCTGGTACTCCTTCGCACGTTGCAAGCAGGTGGTATAGAACCAGTTTCAGCACCACAAAAAGGAAAAGGATTCTGTTCCAAAATCTTTTCGGTACCGAAAAAATAGCTATCATGGAGACTAGTGTTAGGTATGGCATACCTAAACACCTTTCTGAAAGTACCCATATTCAAAATATACACCCTGCAGATGGTCCTACCTCTTCTTCTGGACCACTGTTTCATGGTGTCTTTACATCTGAAGGATGTTTATCACCACATGCCAATTGCTCCCAATTTCAGGTTGAACCTACAAATGTTCTGTCTCACAATCCTCACAAAGAATTATTTTCCTGGGGTGTATGATGGACACAGAAAAAAATATGGCTTTTCTACCAAAAGACATAGTCCTGACTGTTCAGAATGTTTTAAGCATTTCTCTCTTCAAGGGGGCTGCCCCTGCGAGAGATTTTCTTAAAATTCTGTGCTTCGTGGCATAAATGATCTTCGTGACACCACTGGCCAGACTCCACATGAGAGAGATTTTATGGTACTTAAACAATTGTTGGTCCCCGCTCCTGCTTTCCTTGGAATGCCAGGTACTAGTGCTGGATTTTACAAAATGAGTTACAGTGGTGGAGGGATCCGATGTTTGAGTCCAGACATGCCCTTCTCCTTCCAAATCCCAGTTCAGTCAGTCCAGACAAAGGCATCAGATTTTGCATTGGGATCAGGGTACAGAGGAATTCAGAACAAGAAGAACGGGATCATTGGGACACTGCAGAGCACATAAATGTCAAACATTTTTCAGCAGTGATTCAGACCTTAAAATGTCTTCATCAGTTTTGGTCTCCAGCTCTCCTTTTATTGGTTACAGGTGACACTACAGTCATGTGATACCTGAAGAAACAAGGGGGGGGGGTACAAAGTCATACTCTCTGCCAGTTGGCAGTGATTGCCTGAGAGCTAGCCTTATAGTATTCTTTGATGCTTTTTAAGCCTTATACATCCTGTCAGAACAAAAACATAGTGACAGGTAGACTAAGCATATCTCAGATGGACCCTCATTAGTGGAAACTCTGGACAGAGGTCTGCCTTGATTTGGTCCAGGTATGGGGAACACTTCAATTAAATCAGTGCAGCTGTTTTCAAAACAGACAGTTGGAAAAATGTTATTTGAGTCATCTTTGCAGTCATACCAGGAGGACAGAAGCATTATTATTCCCTTGGACAGGAATGTTCATTTATGCTTTTCCACCCTTTACACAGATACCCAAGGTACTTATGAAGTTTCATAAAGAATTATCAGAGGTCACAGTGGTCACCACCTTTAGGCCCAGCAAAGTTGATTCTCCCTTTTAATGGAATTGGTCAAGGGTAATTACTGAAAGCTTCCTCATACTCTGGATCATCTTGTGTCAGGGGTCACTGGTGCACCACAACTTTTAGAGCAGTTACTACTGACAGCATGGATTATCTTGATATCTTTTAGGCACTTGTCTGATGAGGATGTGCAGCAGGTTTTGAAAGAGGCAAGAAAATGTACAACTAGAAAATCTTATGTTTACCAGTGGAAAAGGTGCTTCTAGGTGATGCCTAACCAATATCAGGCAGCCTAGTGTGGTGTCTACCCCTCTGGTTTCAAAGTTTTTGCATGAGCTACTCAGCAATGACTTATCTTATTTATCTATCAATGCAGCTTGTCTGCCCATGGATCCTACTCTTTTGTTTTATTTTTGTAGTCCATTTATGAAAGGAGTGTTGCACATGAGACCCCCTCTCAAAAGCAAATTCCTCCTCCTTGCAGTATGTCACTGCTCTTGAAATTTTGACTTCATCTCCTTTTCAACTTGGCTTTCAGGCTAATTTGTAATTCACTTGGAAAACTGTTTTGCTTATTGCTCTAACATCTGCAGAGAAAGTCTCTGAGCTGCAAGCGCTCATGGTGGGCCAACTTTGTAGCGCTTATGGTGGGCCAACCTTGTAGCGCTCATGGTGGGCCAACCTTGTAGCGCTCATGGTGGGCCAACCTTGTAGCGCTCATGGTGGGCCAACCTTGTAGCGCTCATGGTGGGCCTACCTTGTAGCGCTCATGGTGGGCCAACCCTGTAGCGCTCATGGTGGGCCAGCCTTGTAGCGCTCATGGTGGGCCAGCCTTGTAGCGCTCATGGTGGGCCAGCCTTGTAGCGCTCATGGTGGGCCAGCCTTGTAGCGCTCATGGTGGGCCAACCTTGTAGCGCTCATGGTGGGCCAACCTTGTATGATTTTCCACCAGGACACAGCTGTTCTATGCAGTAATCTGTATTTCACAAAAAAATTGTTTTTGAATTTACCCTGAATCAAGCCATCAGTCTCCCACTTTTCTTTCTGGAACCTAAAGACAAGAAAGAGAAGATTGTGTATATCTTGGATGTGCAGGAGCAGCTCGGGTATTATCGTGACAGGACTAAACCCTTCAGAAAAGCTGCTCGGCTGTTTATTTCCTATTCTAGGGCTAAGAAGGGTCAGCCTGTCTCTAAGCAAATTATTTCTCATTGGTTATACTCTGCTATTGTGATTTTTGTTACTCCTACCGTGGTATATCTATTCCAGGCACATTCTACCAGAGATTTATCCTCTTCTGTGACATACTGGAAAGGAGCAGACTCTAGAAACATTGTAGAGGCAACAACCTGGTCCTCTGTTCATACCTTTGCAAAGCACAACAAACTAGAACCTTTCTGACTTTCATGATGGCTGCACATTGAATAAAAGCTTCATTTTAGTTTTCCCAGTGTGAAAACAGAAACTCAGCAGAAAAAAGCCAGTGAACTTGTATTTCTGGGTAAATTTCAGTAACTGGCTAGTAAGCACACTGCCTGGATGCCAGGAAAAAAGGAATACAGAGACCCTGGAAAGAAAATAGGCTACAAAAGGTGAAGAAAAATACCGACTGGGAAAAGTACTGCAGCTGTTCAGCAACAAAAGTGCAACAAGACATGACTTCCAGTAACCTAGAGGAAAGTGTAAAGCAACTGCATGCAGACCTGATTAAAATAAACAAAATACTGATGTAGTGTATCAATGCAAATAAAAGGTTGGAAAAAATGGAAGAAGCTTTACACAGATATTCAGACGAGGTGATCAGAGGTCAAAATTAAGAAAAGTCTGGCTGATTGTGAGACTGCTCAAGAAGCGAGGTTTCAACAAATAATAGCATTAGAGGACAGAGCACATATGGAAAACCTGAGATTTTCAGCAGTCCCAGAGAAGCTGCAAGGAACAGACCATCAATTTTATGAAAGCACAAATAAGCAAATGGACTGGTATTCAACAGCAGGAGTTGTTAATTGTAATGGCATATTGTGTCTGTTGTCAAAACCTGGCCATGAGAACACAACCCAGACCTTTAATAGTAAAGATGCAATCCTAACAGCAGAAGGAGTTAATTCTGACAAAACTGTGACAGAAGGACAAAGTACTAAAAGTAGGAGAGAGCAGTGTGTTTGTGGAGAATGATTACTCACTGTACACCAGGCAGAAGAGGAATACATTTATTCCACTGTTCAGTTCAGGGAATGTTGAGAAGCAGGCATGAGATTCAAATGGCTGTACCCAGCTATCTTCAAAATATTCTTTCCTGGACGGACAAAATCATTTTTTGATGCATTACATGCTAAGGAGGAAATAAAAACATTTGCCCAACAAAAAGTGAGCTGTGAAACAGAAGGAGATTCTGCTTTTTTCTTCTGGTAATAGACCAGAGAGAGATTGTGCCAGTGAAACTGCTTGTGAGAACAAAAAGCCCAAGAGCTGACTAGAACAATCGGGAGTGCATTGGGAATGAAGCAGAGACAGGATATGGAACATGGAAGCGCTGACTAGAACAATCGAGAGTGCATTGGGAATGAAGCAGAGACAGGATATGGAACATGGAAGCGCTGACTAGAACAATCGAGAGTGCATTGGGAATGAAGCAGAGACAGGATATGGGACATGGAAGAGCTGACTAGAACAATCGAGAGTGCATTGGGAATGAAGCAGAGACAGGATATGGGACATGGAAGAGCTGACTAGAACAATCGAGAGTGCATTGGAAGTGAATCAGAGACAGGATATGGGACATGGAAGCGCTGACTAGAACATGAAAGCTCTGACTAGAACAATTGAGAGTGCATTGGGAATGAAGCAGAGACAGGATATGGAACATGGAAGCGCTGACTAGAACAATCGAGAGTGCATTGGAAATGAAACTGAGACAGGATATGGGACATGGAAGAGCTGACAAGAACAATCGAGAGTGCATTGGGAATGAAGCAGAGACAGGATATGGAACATGGAAGCGCTGACTAGAACAATCGGGAGTGCATTGGAAATGAAACTGAGACAGGATATGGGACATGGAAGAGCTGACAAGAACAATCGAGAGTGCATTGGGAATGAAGCAGAGACAGGATATGGAACATGGAAGCGCTGACTAGAACAATCGAGAGTGCATTGGGAATGAAGCAGAGACAGGATATGGAACATGGAAGCGCTGACTAGAACAATTGAGAGTGCACTGGAAATGAAACTGAGACAGGATATGGGACATGGAAGAGCTGACTAGAACAATCGAGAGTGCATTGGAAGTGAATCAGAGACAGGATATGGGACATGGAAGCGCTGACTAGAACATGGAAGCACTGACTAGAACAATCGAGAGTGCATTGGGAATGAAGCAGAGACAGGATATGGCACATGGAAGAGCTGACTAGAACAATCGAGAGTGCACTGGGAATGAAGCAGAGACAGGGTATGACACATGGAAGAGCTGACTAGAACAATCGAGAGTGCATTGGAAGTGAATCAGAGACAGGATATGGGACATGGAAGAGCTGACTAGAACAATCGAGAGTGCATTGGAAGTGAATCAGAGACAGGATATGGGACATGGAAGCGCTGACTAGAACAATCGAGAGTGCATTGGGAATGAAGCAGAGACAGGATATGGCACATGGAGATGAACAGGAGTAAAATCAGTAACTTGGAAATTGAGAAATGGAGTATAAAGCAATAATTATATTTGTGAAACATGACAGAACAAGAAAATTTGGAAATATTGAACTATTGGACTTTTTTGACTTTGTTAAACTTGTATGGGACTCCAAAGCATATGCCATAATTCATGTAATTAATGTTCGGAAAAACATTCAGGAGAGGGGAGGAGGAAGGAGAAAGTTAATTCTAAGCAAAACCAAATGTTTTCTTAACAGTAGTATGTTTGTATAGATTGATATTCTTTGCATGCTATAAACTACAGATCTGATACTATGTTTGTCATTATTGGTCACGGATGGATCCTGGATCCGACCTCAGAGCCGAGCTGGCAAAGTGAGCGACAGGTCCTGAGCTTGAGCTTCTCCCCTCCCAGGACTCCTGTTATCCATAATTCTCAGATCTCGTCTGTGTCGATTAGTGAACAGACGTGTTCCTTACAGCTCAAGCTTCGTTGGTTAGATAAGTGCCTTTTTGGATATGGTTTTGAATTTTCTTTCTCCCTCTCTTTCCCTTCTGTCTACTAAGTATAGTTAGTTTAGTAGAAGGTTTCCAGCCCTCCTTTAGTTGTTTGCTGGCCATTAGGGTTTTTCTTGCCCTTTCCCTTCTTTACTTTATTTCCTTCTTTTTTCTGTGTGTGTGTGTGTGTGTGTGTGTGTGTGTGTGTGTGTGTGTGTGTGTGTGTGTGTGTGTGTGTGTGTGTGTGTGTGTTAGAGAATGTGGATGTGTCATTTTGTGATTTGTATGCACTGAAGAAAGCTACTTTTATTTTAGCCAAAACCGGTTTGCCTGACACTCTTTGTTTTGTGCTTTTTAGCACAACATTAAATATTTGTTGTATGCCACAGTCTGCTGGTCTGTGTTTTCATGAACTGGTATATTTTGGACCTTGCAGTTGCTGTACAGGCAGGGTTTTTTTCTATATTTCTCATTTTTTTATATCACAAAAATGTGGCATTTTAACAGGGGTGAGTACACTTTTTATATCCACTGTAGATTCAAATGGATACGACACAAAACAACTGTATAATGAGTAAAACATGCTGGAGGGATAGGTTCCTGACCCAGAGACTCCCCATACTCTGGAATAGACTGTCCATACATGTCAAGCAGAGCGCCTCATTGGCCCTCTTCAAAAGGAACCTTGATGATTGGTTGGGAGATAGGAAATTCACCCCAGGGATCATGTCAGTCGCCCTGCTAGACAGGGGTCCAGGGAAGTAAATATCGTGGGAAGAAATATCCAGGGAATTGTTATGGATAGGCTTGCATAGGCCCTAGGGCCGATAGCCTAGTACCAACCTATGAACAAAATCAACCTGCCAAACAGTGTCTGCATGTAACGCAAACACTGGAGCTTGACACTTAAAAAAGCTGTTGGATATAAAAGGTGGGAATAATAACTTTTTAACACAGTGATGTGTTCTGTAATGTCTTTAAATGTCAGTGGTCTCACAGATAAATACAAAAAAGAAAGAGTAGTGATCTATATTAAAAAAATGTAGAGTGCAAATAGCCATGCTACAGGAGACACACTTAGAAAGGACTGAACATGTGAATTTGGTAAAGAAAGGTTTTTGGGGGTGGTCATTCAGTGGAATAGCTAGGACAAAGGAAAACAGGAGTGCCTATATTAATTGCAAGAGGAGCTCCAATAGTGATGGAAGATGGTAAAAAAGATGATGGTAGATTTTGTAGTACTAAGGGGCTGCTGTTAAGGGGGAGGAGTACACTGGCATGTATTTATATTCCACCTAAAACTGCTATAATGGAGCTTAAGAAACTTCTGGGAGATATTATCATTTTTCAGCAAGGAATATTACTTATAGGTGGGGATTAGAATGTGATTTGCAACAGTGAAGATGTATCTGGTGGGCCCAAAAGAGGAAGTATAACTAAGGAAGGTAGATTTTTGAAGAAATTTATGAAAATATTTGGCATGGAAGATGTGAATTCAGTAATAGGAGTTTAGACTGAATTTACATATTGTCCAAGATATAAAAACTAGGCTAGGCTAGACAGAATTTACATTTCACAGGAACATGTGCATTTAGTTGAAACTGTTGATACACACCCAGTAACTATTTCAGTTAATGCGCTAATAATAAATAAAAACATAGGATAATGAAATAAAAATAAGACACTGGTGCTTTCTCATCTATCTGTTGAAAAGAGAGGAATTTAAGGAATGGGCAGTAGAAATTATTCAGGAGCTATTAGAGAAGATAAAAGTTTCTTATGAAAATACAGCTAGGGAGAGGATAAAATTAAAGTGGAGCTTAAAAATAAGGTGGAAATAAAATAAACCGAGATCTGGTTAAGAAGTAACAAGAATTATTTAGAGGGACTGACAAATGATAAAGTTATTGCAGAATCGGGGGAATCTCACAGAGCAAAAAGAGGAGCGACTGAAGGGGGAAGGGTGTAGCCATCTCTCACCTGTCTCCATCCCTATACCTGACTTCCACCCAGCTGAAGTAATCATCCTAAATTGCCACCTTAACCCACACAAGAAATTTGCTATAGCTTCCATATATTTCTCCCCTGGAAATAATATCCCCACCCTAGGAAATATCTTATCCTGGTTTCCCACAGCATACACTATGAATCCCTCATCATTGGATATGTCAGTATAGATCGGTGCAAACGTACAACTGACTCCCCACAATTTAGTATAACCCTACATGGTTTCCATCAACTGATAATATCTCCCACCCGCTTCCATAAAACCTCATCTTCCAGCTCTACTAGTGACTGGATTCTCACCAACTCCCCCAGCCTCTACCATAGTCCAGATACCCTACCAGACTCCTTAAGTGATCATCTCCCCACCTGTATTCTAAGACATTCTACCCAACCACCTAAATCACACCTTTACAGAGACTGTCGTAAACTCACTAACTTAATATCAGCAAATTCAACTCCGCAATGTCTAGTATTGACTGGTCCATTCTTAGGCAGATCACTCTCGATGACGCAGTGAGTCACTCTCGACGCATTTAGTAAATTTAATAGCATCTTCCTGAACACCCTCAACTCCCTTGCCCCCTCCAGGAGAATTAGAATCGAAGCAAATTACGTTCCCTGGCTTTCTAAAGACACTAGATCCCTTATACACAAAAGAGATTGTGCATGGAAAGCCTGGATTAAAACTAAAGAACTACCCCTGCTGCATACATACAGAGAACATTGGAATCTTGTCAAGAAACAAATCAATAAGAACAAAAAATCCTACTATAACTCTGCCCATCTAGATAGCAAATCCAACTCACGTAAGTTCTGTTCTGCCCTAAACAAAATTCTTCCTCCAAGTTGCCATGCCAACTCCTCCCCTTTCCTAGGTTCATAGGTAGGTACTAGGCTATTAGCCCTAGGGCCTATATAAGCATAGCCAGAAAGGTACCCTGGCTTTCGCCACCCAAGAAAATTATTTTCATGTGCCCCTGTCGAGCACAGAAGTGGATCCCTGGGTGAATTTCCTATTTCCCATTCAATCATCAAGATTTTTCTTGGAGTGCTAATGAGCTCTGTTTGACATAGATAGGTAGTCTGTTCCAGAGTATGGGAAGTCTCTGGGACAGGAATCTATCCCTCCAGCATGTTCTGTTTATTGTGGTGACAAGGTTTAGGTCCCTAGAGCATGTAGCTTGGAAGGATTGGGATTTCTTTAAGTGGAGCATGTCCAACAGCTCTGGGTTTGACATAGCTTTGTATGTTAGGCAGAAATCGCCTCTGAGTAGGCAATATGCGAAGGAGTAAAGCTGGAGTTTTTTGAGACGGTCTGTGTAGGTCATCTGTTAGAGGCCAGTAATCCTCTATGTGAGGTATTTCTGTGGTCTTTCCAGTTGTAGATGTCTTGTGAGGTACATACCAAAAGGATGTTGTACTCTGTAATGGGTCTGATGAGTGATGAGTAGAGGGGAATAATGACCTCTTTTTTTTCTGTTTGAGAAACCTTTTGTGATGAGGTGAGCCACGTAGAAGGATTTCCTGACCACTGTGGCGATGTGATTACCAAAGGAGAGACTACTGTCCACCTGTGTCCCAAGGTCTGTTATCACACTTTCTGTGTTAAGTAGACTACCACTTATGTGGTAGTTCATGGGTACAGAGTTTTTAACCAAAGGGGATGACATTACACTTTTTGGCATTGAGCTTCAGGCCATGGCTTTGACACCAGGCATCTGTCTCAGTGAGGCCCTTTTGTACTATGTCCACATTGTTAGGAGTTTCGATTATGGCTCCTAGTTTGCAGTCATCTGCAGACGTTGTTAGCCAAAGACCTTCTGTGTTAACCTGTACTTCAGAGAAGTAGATACCAAACGGGAGAGGACCCAGGACTGAACCCTGTGGTACTCCACTTGTCACTGGTCTGAAGTCGGATTTGGAGTCTGCTACTTTCACAGTGTTGGTTCTGTCCATGAGCCAGTTAGCAGCCTATCTTGTGACATAGGGATTTATACCTAGCTTAGTGAGCTTATCTATAATTCCAGAGTGGGGGATGGTGTTGAAAGCCTTGGCGAGATCTAGATAAGCTGTGTGAACCACCTTACCCTCATCTATGGCTTTGGTGACTGCTTCAAACAAGTCAGTCAGGTTTAGGAGACATGATCTGCCTTTTACAAACCCTAACTGGGTAGGGTCCAGAGTTTGGAGATTACCAATGTCTTTGTTTATGAGTTCCATGGTGATACGTTCCATGGCCTTGCAGACCAGGCTCATCAGGCTAATGGGGCGGTAGTTCCCGGGGTCCATCGTGGCTCCCCCTTTGTGGAGTGGGATAAATGTCGCGGTGCACCATTCAGTGGGCACAAAGCCACAGGTGAGGCTGTGATTGAACATGGTACTTGGGTAGGGTACCAGTTCATTCTGTAGTTCGTGTAGAACGCAGCCTGGGATATTGTCAGGTCCCATGGATGCTGTGTTCTTGGCTTTGGAGAGTGTGTTTTTTTACTTGTGCAGCCGTGATTACAAAAATGTTACATTCTTCCGGTATAGAGATGGGCCCTCTAGGGCGTGAGAGGGGGGTAAATTTAGCACTGAGCCTATCTGCCAGGATGTTGGCAATATCAGTTGTTTCTGTATATTTAGTGCCATTGTGCTGTAACTCAGAGCAGATCTGAGTGCTGCCATTGAGATTCGTGACATAGCTATAGAATGCTTTGTGGTAGTCTTTAGAGTCAGTGGCAATTTTGTTTTCATAACTAGCTTTGGAGGATTTTATGAGGGATCTCAGCTTCTTTCTGAGGTTGACCAGTGAGTTCCTCCAGTCATGGGATTTTACTCTCTTTTGCAACAGTTTCTTTCTTCTATTGTAGAGTTTGTTTATGGCAGGTGACCACCAGATTGGCTTCCTTTTTTTTTGGAGGATAGCATCTTGGTTCTATTATGGATAGCATGATCCATGCACTCGTGTAAGTGCTTATAAACTGCATTTGTGTAGGATTCAGCAGTCGTACCTCTATTGTCCATCTGCATGGGTGTCATGAAGTTTGCCACTTCTGTCTTGAGAAGTGTGAAGTTGGCTTTGGAGAAGTTTTTTACAGTGGTTTCCCTAATTGGGGGTGGGGGCGGGATGTGGATGTCTAGGGTGATTAGCTTGTGGTCAGATATGACCAACGAGAAATTGACCTCTGGTGTGGAACACCGGTTGCCCATGTTGGTAATGACCAGGTCTAGGATAATGCTGCACCTGGTGGGGGTGTGAATAAGTTGATCCAAGGCGTTGGAATTTATGAATTCCAGAAAACGTTGAGCAAAAGAGTTGGTACATAAGTAGTTTTCCCAGTTAATGGTGGGGTAGTTGAAATCACCCATTATTCGGGTGTTTGGTTGTACCATAATACTTTCCAGTGTATCAAGAAATGAGAAGTGGGAACCCTGAGGCATGGTGGGGGGTCTGTAGCAAGCTACAATTTGGGTTGCAGTCTTGCCCAGAGTTAGTTGCACTTGGATAATCTCTGATGCATTATGCTGTGCAACTAGCCTGTTGGTGTGGATATCCTTAATGAATATGGACACGCCCCCACCTTTAGTGCTTCGTTCCGGGTTAGGTGGCCGAAAGGTGTGGTATGAATTATAGCCTGGTAATGCAGGGGTGCTCCCTGGAGCTCTGAACCAGGTCTCTGTCACTGCACAGATGTTGATGTTCTCCATTTTAAGGAGTGCCTCGAGTGAGTGCATTTTGAGGTTTAGACTTATAGCATTGAGTAGCATTAACCTCAGATTTTGCTTGCTTGTACCTGTTATGGTGTTAAATTTGTCATTTGAACCTTGCCTAAAAAAGGCACTATAGGGGTGGCAAGAGCCTTAGCCAGTATCCAGAATCCCAAGGGCGACAGGTGCAGGCCATCTCTGGCAAAGCATAGTGGTCTGCCGATCATGTCGTCCCAGGCAGACAAATACTGGATCCCCTTAGAATGATACTAGAAGCTTAGCCAATTGTTGAAGTCAGTCATTTTGTCCTTGTACTGTGGTATCTTTCTGGGTGATGACAGGATGCTACTAAGGGCTAGGGTCATACCTGTCTGGGCTACAAGATCGGAGAGCTCCTCCATGTCTCTCTTCATGTAGTCCAGGGAGGTACATCTCAGGTCATTCACACCAACAAGGACAATGACAGTGTCATATTTATATTTGTTGTGGAGTGACCTGAGTGCGTGCGTTGTGGCAGATCCTGGCACCTGACAGTAACTTTCTCCTTGTTTAGCCTGGTGAGCGGAACATCACTGTGCCTGGCTATAGAGTCACCTATGACTAGAGTGTTGGGTATGTTATGCCTTATGGGCTGTGGTTGAATGGCACATTGAGTTTGTGGGCAATGTATCATTTGGGTTGTGCTGGGGAGTGGAGTTTGTTTGCGTTTCTGCTTTGGAGTTCCCTGATGCTTGGGTAGGTTTATATTGAGAGCCTTCGCGAATGTAGGTGTGTGTTTTGTGTTTCTATTTGAGGGACAATGTGATGAGTGTGGTGTGGTGCAAGTGTTTACCTTCTCCTATTGACTGTCTAGTCCAGTCTTGGGTGAAAAGAACTTTGCTTCCAGTTTGGCTATATAAACTCATCTCTCACAGGTTGTAGTGTTGGGTGGTAGGAGGAGAGGGTTGTCTTTGTACATGAGGCAATTGCTGCATTGTGCCAAGATGCCCAGATTCATCAGGTAGACAGGATAAATCACTGGGAGCTGACTATTTATTAAGTACTAAAAACTGCTTTCCTGTAGACAAGTGAGGAAAGTTGAGTGCTGTAGTAATTTGCACCTCATTTAGTGCTTATGAGTTCTGAACAAGTGCTGAGTTCAGAGAAACAGATTTGAGTGCTGAAACTAGACAACTGGCTAGTTCTAAGAAACAAAGTTAAGCTAGAAGGCTTTGTTCCAACACAGAAAGGCTTGGGGGCTCAGAAGCTTACAAACAGTCTAGACCACTTACAGGAAAGGCAGGAAACAAGCTTAATTTTTTTTTCTTTCCCAGATGCTCTCCTTGTACACAGTAGGAGTGCCTGAAATCAGAATATGATCTCACTGTACTCAATTGAGTGAGCAAATGAGATGGGCTCAGAAGGAGTATCCAAACACAAATTTACAAGAGGGGTGGGCAATTTCAAATCCATCAACATTAACACCAAAACAAAACCAGGGATGGTGGGTGGGGAACCAACTGAATAAACAGAGTCAAAACTTCCAGTTCAGTTAATATTCAATGCAACACAAATCAATTAAAACGCTGTATTATTTGAAAAAGTGCAAATAAAAGGTACTTAAATTCTCTTATATGTCCACTTGAATACAGCTAGATCTTAGATGGCCAAAGCTCAGGTTTTAAGCTTTTTCCCAAATAAATTTGGCTTATTTTCCCAAATAAATCTCCTCTGGAAACCTCTACCCTCCTGAATAAACACTTCATTGACACAATCCAAAAACTCTCACTCTCCAACTCTAACACAACTACTCCCGCTACCCCTCCCAACCCACTCAACAAAAACCCTTTCTCCTTTCAACCTGTTTCCACTTCCTACATCAAAACACTTCTGAAGCTTAAACCCTGCTCTCCCTCCAACTTTCGAATCTGTAGCCTATCCTGTATCCATTCTTATCAGTAGATCAATTCAAGAAGCTGCTATTCCTTCCATCTGGAAATCCTTCTTCACCATCCCTTGCACAAAGGAGGAAACTCAGCTGACCCATCTAAGTATAGGCCTGTTGCTATCCTAGCCCCTCCCTCTCTCTAAATTACTTGAAAAATGCATTCACTCACAGCTTCTCAACTACCTCTTCCAAAATAACATCCTCACTTCCACTCAGCATGGTTTCTGACCCAACCAGAGCACAGCTACAGCCCTCCTATAATTTGCTCATGCTATCGCTGAGGCCCATGATAACAACCAACTCCTATCCTGTGTCTTTCTTGACCTATCCAAAGCTTTCAACACTGTCTCCCACTCCATACTGTTATCTAAACTTGCTAGTCTCAACCTAATACCGCCCTAGCCTGGTTCTCCAGCTACCTCACTTGTAGACAGCAATCTGTCAGATGGAGTTCATCCTGCCCTCCATACATTCCAGTCCCATCAGGGGTTCCACCAGGTTCCATCTAGAGTCCCCTCCTGTTTAACATTTTCATTAATAAAATATACACATCCTGTCAACAATCCTCCATCATGCAATATGCAGACTCAACTCTCATCTCCTTCTCCAGCAGTATCTCAGAACTCCTTACCCAAGACACCTTTCCATCCACTGAAAAGTGGCTGTCTGATAATCTACTTATCCTTAACCCTAACAAGACCAACCTATTGCTCTCTCCCACATTCTCTCTCTCATCATAAAACGACCTTTGTTATTACATCCTCCAATAACACTACCATAAAACCCAAACCCCACACTAAGCTCCTAGGTGTCATTATTAATGACGAACTTAAATTTAACCTACACATACTCCAATGTATAAAAAAAATCACCAAAAACTAGGCTTGCTTTATCGCAACAAAAAATTTCTGTCATCCAATGCTAGACTCTCCCTGGGGCAGGCACTCCTCCTTCCCTCCCTTCTGCATGCTGCCCCAGTTCTAACCAACATTCAGTCTGCAACCTTGACTAAACTTCAACAAACGTACCACAAAATAGCTAGATTCATTATGAACTCTCCTTTATAACTCACACCACTGCCTTGCACTTAACTCTCTCCAATGACTTGAACTCTCCCAACAACTCCTTCTATCGCAATTTCATATAATACACTCTATACTATACAAACCATCTTCCTGCCCAGCTGTCTCCTCCTTGGTATCCACCTATTCCCCATCATGGACCCTCTGCACCTCAAACCAGCGACGTTTGGATATCTACCAACCAAAGAAAAACATGGGCAAACTTCTTTATAAATGCTGTGTGGCCGAAGCTTGGAGCAAGCTTCCAATAGGTATACACTCTATTATCCACCCATTTCACTTTAAAAAGAACTCAAACTTCACTGTCATGACCCAACTTAACTTTACCACACTCTTGTATCTTATTCCCACCTCATTTGTACTTATAATAGTCTCTCCTTATTTTTGCCTAGTAACCCACTAGGTATTTGCCTTGTTAACTCATCCTCACAAAACTGAAGGCTTATATTTTAAGGTCTATTTTTGTACATTTGCTACTTGTATATTGCTATATGTATTCTTCTTACTTTGTATTTTTTCACCTGTTTTATTTACTATTCTTACTAGCTTGGTGTGTGAATTTTTATATACTGTAACTGCTTGTCTGATTTTTTTTTTTTTTTTTTTTTTTTTATAAACTATAAATTGTAACTGGAGTTTTTCTCCAATGAAAACAGGCTACTGACTCGGTTGTACTAACCCAGTTAACAAATGTCAATAAATAAACTGCAGAATGCTAAGTGGAAAATTAGGGATTAGCTTGATAAATATTCATTAGTTTAGAAAGATTGCTGTTAAGTAACTGTTGTTTGATAACTCCAGAGCACAAAAACTTTTAGCACGACGACTCAGGCAACAGAAAGTAGAAAGGGCTGTCACCAAGCTTAGGGAGCTTATAACACAGAAGATAACAAGAGATCCTGTAGAGGTACTAGAAATATTTCGGAAATTCTATGAAAGTCTGTATAAAGCAGAGAAGTATAGAAGTCAAGAAAGGTACAAATGGAAATGTTTATGGAAGAATTAAATATGCCAAGGTTAGAGGTGGATAAAGCTCGATTATTAACAATTAGGACAGGAGGAGATGGTGATGTATAACCAGTCCACAGGAGAGTCCCCAGGAGAATCCTGCTTTTACAAGAGTTGTCAAAACTGTCTACTATTTGGTATCAACAATTCTATCCTGTATATAGTGTTTATATTTATATGTAATTGTATCTGGATGGTACTTTTGTTAGCCCTATTGCTCTACATGTCTCTGCAGTATTATTCATTAGTCAGCATTCATCTCTGTTATATTTTTATTGTACTGGAGCTTTTCTTCATGGGCCGCTGTTGAAAATGGGCTATCAGCCCAGTCGGACACTCCTGGTAAACAAATGCAAAATAAAATAAATAGATGGTATACCTGTGGAGGTTTGGAAACTAGGATGGAAAAACTGATGCATATCTGGAAGGTTTTGTTTAGCAGCATTTTAAAAGGAGGGGAAGTACTAACATCCTGGAAGAAAGCAGTGGTAGTTGTATTTATTTATTTTATATTTGTTTACTGGGATAGTTCGACTGGGTGGTTAACCCATTTTCAGTGGAGGCCCGGGGGGATCCCCAAGTTACATTCAATCCGTAATATCTTTAAAATAGAGACATATGAAATCACAGTTATGGTAAAAGACACACACAAAGGAGAATGTGACCATAGATTAGAAATGCTAACATAAGTTAAACATTAAAAGAAAAGAAAACAATTCACACTTAGTACATAATATAAGAGCAAAACAAATATAGAAGAGAATTGTCCAAGACTTCATAAGGTACCTGTCAGGATTTTGTAAAAAAAAAAATGCTAGGTCCTATGGCTGATGGGTGGTCAAGGACATGTTAAAAGGTAGCATTTTCTTGTGTATAAACTATTGAAAATCTTATTAGATAATATAGTAATACTGTGTCAGTGTATGCAAGAAGAAAAAAAGATAGTGGGTGTAAGAATAAAAGATGGAGGGTAGCAGAAGAAAAAGAAAAAAAACAGAGATAATGGGGTAAGGAAGAGTAAAAGGTGGAAGGTAGCTTAGTGTAGTATCTACAAAATAAAGGGCAGCAGATATTAGGAGGAACTATGGAATTTATTTCACATTTGTTAACCGGATGGGTCCAGCTGAGCACAGCCCATTTTCAGTGGAGACCCGAGAAGAAAAGCTCCAGCAAAATGAACAAATTATTCAATAATACAATTTACACAAAATTGACTAATAACAGTTGTACAATAATCACAAAGTTGAGTAATAGAAAAACAGAGAAAAATAGGAGAAAAATTCTTATATGTTAGGCAAAAATTTAGTGAAGATATGCCATCATCTGATTTTTATTTTTTTAAGTAAGAGGCGTCATATACTTAAGGTGTAAACTGCAATAGGGTGATTCTGGGAAGTGAAGAGAGCGTTAGATCTAATTAAGTAGGGGCCTGACAGGGGCATATCCATGACTTAGAGAGAGAACTTCTTAATTCTTTTTTGAAGCTGTTTGTATTTGGGATGCTACTTATGGTGAAAGAGAGATCGTTCCATAAATGAGACCTAGAGGATTTATGTAAGATTTTGCCAATTGTTTTGTTGGATTAATGTAGAAGGAATTTATCAGTACTTCGTAGTGGGCGTGGAGGGGTATAGTAAATCACAATATTGGAGAGGGAGGGACAGGCATTGGGTTTGAGTAGACTGAGTTAGTTGGAGTTGTGAAAGTTTAAGATGGTGGGGAAGTTCCATCCAATGAAGTTTTTTTTAGAGCAATACAGTGATGAGAGGTATTAGGTAGGTTAGCTTCAAATTTAGCAGCTTTGTTTCAAGTCTGTTCAGGTTTGGTGTGGAATGGGGATTTGAGATTTGTAAGCACTGGAGCTGCACAGAGAAGGGTTGGAAATAAAAAGGCTTGGGCCAAGGAGGGCCTAGAGTCAGTAGTTAGGAATTTCTTGTTCCAATACAGGAGACCTAGTTTTTGGTTTATTTTTCTGATAGACTGCTCTGTGTGTAGATCAAATTTGAATTGATTGTCTAATGTCATTCCAAGTATTTTTGTGCAATGCTCTGCTGTAACGATGGTTTGTTAGAAGAGGAAATTGGGAAAGACTGAGATGGTGACTTGATTTAGGAAGAAAGAGAAGTTTAGTCTTTTTTGGATTCAAAATGAGTTGATTTTTAATTAGCCAGTTTTCTACAGAAAAGAAATATTCTAGTGTGAGTGACTGAATTTGTGACAATGTCTCAGAGGTGGTGATGTGTGGAATCGTCAGCGTATTGTATCAGGGTAGAATGAGAAGTTGAGGACAGAGGTCATTGGTGAAGATATTAAAAAGAAGGGGGTCCCAGGATGATGCCTGTATGAATGCGTAGAAAAGTAGAGCAGGAAGGCTGATTGTAAGAGAGCTGGAGAACCATTTGAGGGTGGTGGGAGATGGATGTAGGCTGGCAAGTTTGCTTAGAAGTATGGAATGGGATACCGTGTTAAAGGCTTTCGATAGGTCTAAGAACAGACTTGAAACCAGTTTGTTATCGCGAGCTTCAGCAATAATGTGAGTGAAAGATAGCAGGGCTGTGGAGGTACTGTGGTTTGGCCAGAAGCCATGTTGAGTAGGAGTGAGGAGATCGTTATGGATGAGAAATCTGAGCATTTGGGAATGTACACCTTTTTCTAGGATTTTAGGTAGGGAAAGGACTGCAGTGGGTTTATAGTTGGAGGGATCAGTGGAGTTGCCTCCTTTGTGAAGGGGTATTATAAAGAAAGATTTCCTGATGTCAGGCACAGTGGCCTTACTGGATCTATTTATGAGTAGAGAGACTGGGTAGGCAATAGATTTGGCTGCTAACTTAAGAAAGAGAGGGGGATAGATTGTCAGCAGAAGGAGATCAAAGTTTAAGCTTTTGAAGGAGAGGCTTAATGTAGGAGGTTGAGATAGATTTGAGAGAGGAGTGCCTCCTTTGCTACAGGTTGTGGTGGAGAAATGGTGTGGGGGGTTTTGGTTGGTGTTAATTTACTGATGGTGTTAATAAAGAGCTAGTTAAGGAGAGAGGTGGTGTCTAGTACGGAGAGATTGTGATAAGGGCTATGGGTTTGAGGTTTTCTAAGATGAAAGATAGCACTGATGTTTGTCCAGAAGTTTTTAGGTTTGGATTGATGGGTGGATTGGGCTTTGTGGTAAAACTTTCTCTTGTCATTGTATATTTGTCTTTTGGTTTAATTCCTATGTTCTTTGAACACTTGATGGTGATTAGGGAATTTGGATTTTTGCCACGCTTTCCAGACAGAGTCTTTTTGATGCATAAGTGTATGAGTACCTTTTGTGAGCCAGGGGGCATAACTGTATTTTATTCTTGTTTTACAAGGGAGTGCTAGGTTAAGGGTCTTTAGGAAATGCTGTTGAATTCTAGTATTGCATCATTAAGAGAAAGTCTGTGCAGACTAGACCAAATGATGAATGTGAGTTCATCATTGAAAGTGGAAGGATCAAAGACAGGGAGTTTACAGCAGTACCTAGAGATGAGGTTTAAGTTGGGGTGAATGCTTTTGGATGTAGATGGGTAAGTGGTCACTTAATGCATCCAAACGTGAGCATGGGTTATGGTAGAGATGAGGGTCAGTGGGTAGAATGTAGTCGAGTGTAGGACCTGGACTGCTTGTTTAGACGAGTGGGGTATTTATTAGTTGTGTAAATCCAAATAAATTAATGCTTTGGGCAGGGGCTTCAGTATGTAGTGTATTCCAGTCTATATTTACGTCTCCAAGTATTGTAGTTTTATATGGTATATTTTGAGAAATCCAGGGTAGTATATTTTCAATAACAGGGATGGTTTTGCTCGATGGGCTATAGATTGTTGATGTGGCAATTTAGTAGTAGTATTTCAGCTGGATGTAAGTCAGGATGGGCAGTGGGGAAAGGTTCAAGAGTTCAGAGTGAAGAATTGCAACTTCTCCACCTTTTTTGCGACTCTGTCTTGACGATAAATATTATACCCAGGGGGCAGAATGTGTGTGTTACTGATAAGCAGTTTTAACCAGGTTTCTGACAGTGTTAAGATATGGGGAGGGTGTAGTGTGAGATCCGTGCACGTAGTTCGGTAACTTTATTAGATCGACTTTGTATATTATTAGAAAGGTTAAAGTTTTGAGTGAAGGTGTGATGGGGGAATTTGTTGGTGTTGTGAGCCCTTTGTTAGGGTGTATGTCACCGGCTTATAAAAGCATTGCCAGAAGGAATGTGGGTTTGGGAGAAAAGAAGGTGTAAATGTAATATTTCAGTTTAAGTTTAGTGAAGGTGGAGGGGAATAGTTGCAAGAGTTTGTGATGAAATGATTGTAAGAGAAATTAAATAGTGAGGAAGAGACAGTATAAAGAAGACTGATTAAGAGTTTGTGGACTGCGATAAAGTTGGTATGGGTTTCTGGTCATTAAGGTTGGTGTGATAAGATGTTAAGGATGTAAGGAGTATTAGTATTGATGTTAGTAACAGGCTGCATATAATGATTGAGCGGTTTATATGGTATTAAGAAGGAAGTATGTAATAGGAGAAAAACAGGGAGGAGAAAGAGGTTGGTAGAGTGGGGCAAGTTGGGTGTGAGGGGGAGGGGTTTGGAGGTCTGATGTGAAGTTATGTGGTGCTTGGTTAATTGTAGGGAGAAGAGGGATAGGGTATAAATCTGGGGTATACATGGGGTGGGTGAGAATGGGGGTAGGGTAAACAGAATGGGGCTATACCTGGTCAGAGATGGATCTGCTTGCAAAGAAGACCATCCATGAAATGCAGAGCAGTCAAAGGCAGCTGAAATATGGAGGTAAGTAATTTAAAAAAACGTAGAGAAACGCAGGGAAAACAAGAAACCCAAAGAGAGAATGGGGAGGGTAAAGTTTGATCAGGGTGACAGAGTAGGGCATAGAGGATGCAGAAAGGAAAGTAACAAAGATATGAAGGCTACAAGACACAGCAGATAGGAAGAGCAGTGTCAAGAGAGGCTAGAAAAAAGGGGCACAGAGGAGAGGGGGTATGAAAGAGTGTGTTAGATGTAAGCTGGGTAGGGTGTTATAGTTTGAGTGCACAAATATGAGCAAGCTAGCTGAGAGGTATGGGCAGGAAAGAGAGGAGAATGTGTAAATGGAAAGGGCAAGTTCTAGTGGTGTAGAGGGAGCTGTTAGGAGACGCAAAATGAACGTACATTCTTAACACAGCAGGTGGGCAGGTGGGGGTACTGTTTATCCAGCAACCAAGTAAGGATCTTGGGTGCAGGTTCACTGTTTGTAGAAAGTCACTGGGTCTTGGAGTTTTGAACACAGATATGGTAGAGAGGGCAGATGTCCAGGATGTATGCAATGGAGCTTGTACTTGCAAAAGAAGAAAAGTGCAAAACCTTCTGTCCTGCTATAGGGTACAAGTTTTCTGTAACGACAAGACACACCACCATAGACTCTAATTAGAGGGGTTCAGTTTGGGCTGAAGATGAAATACCTAAAGAGGGTAAAGTCCCATCAGACCCAGCTTCGTACAGTCCCATTTCAATCCTAAACCATGATTATCAAGTGTTTGTCTACAAAGGCTAAAAGAGTGGCAAAAGTGATGCCAAAATTGATAGATATGGATTATTGTGGTTTTGTGGATGGGAGGCAAACATTTGACATTAACAAAACATTGATGATCCAGAGGGAAGCAGAATGTAAGAAAATACAACTGTTGTTGGTGGGTCTTAATGTAGAGAAAGTATTTGACAGAGTAAGCTGAGATTTATGAGCAGCACAATGGAAGCATTTGCATTCCCTGATTTTTATATTTATTTTATTTGACATTTGTTTACTGCGAAAAGTCTGACTAGGTTGGTGCCCATTTTCAGCAGAGGCCCATGGAGAAAAGCTCCAGCGACAGTTATTATATTACATTAGCTTATTACAGAGCAATAATGCATGTTTTCACACACAAGAAAGAATGTACAATAATAGCACATCCTTTCACATGTACTGGATGAAACATGCTTGCACATTAATTACAGACATTAGATATTACTAAGGAGTCTATATAGATGAGACAAGTTGTCTTCACAGTTAAATGATTCAGATCGGTATGATTCTGCTCAATAGTTAAATAATTGATCTGAAGTAGGGAGTTCATTTGTCAGCAACCTGTGGGTCTTGGATCCGATGTCAGATCCGAGCCGGCAACTTGTTTCAAGCTAATGGATCCGAGCTCCTCCCTTCACCCATAATGCCCTGCTAACCCTCCATGACCTCAGATCTAGTTTGCCGCGCTTGTGGATAGCTGGATCCCCTTGAGCTCAGCAAGTGAATTGTCAGATGTTCATATTTTCTGTCAAACATTCCTTTTTTCTTTCAAATTTTAACGTTTGTAAGTGTTGGGTACCCTTTAGTATGAAAATATTTTTCTTTAATTAGTTCCCTCCCTTCGTTTGGTCGTTAGTGAGTGTGTGTGTGTGTGTTGTGTTTTTGGGGCCTGTGTGTTTATGTAGTTCTACCTTTTACTTTTAAGTATGGCTGAGGCCCCAAAAGCCATTTTCTCAAAATGTACCGAGTGTGGCCATAAGCTCTCCCCGGCTGATGGCCACACTCGGTGCTCGTGCCTTGGGGTTGAACACCTCTCCTCAGGCTGTACCATTTGTGCAGCATTCAACCCCAGGGCACTGAAAGAGCGGAGGTCGAAGCTGGTCTTGGCGGGACTTTTACCCCCGGACTCGGCTCTGGCCTCCGCTGCTCCCGTGGCTCCACCACAGCCTGTGGTTGCTGCCATTCCTGCCCCCCTTCCTCCGTCCGGGACTCAAACTCCCGCTAAAGCGTCGGAGGACAGGGAGGCTAGGAGGGAGAAACGGAGGGAGAAGCACCATAAGCGGCGGGCCGAGACCTCCGTTTCGGCCCCGCCAGCTAAGCGGGCTTCTCCCTCCACTGCTATGTCTCCTCCTCCTCGGCTCCGATCTCCCTGTTTCTCCCCGGGGTCCGAGGAGGAGGAGGCCCGATCTCCATCGAGGTCATCAAGGCTGCATTCCAGGCCTGCCTTGGTGACCTCTTCGAGATCTACCTTTAGTTTATCCAATGCAGACTTGGACCGGATGATTCGAAGGTTCATCCAGGCCCAGCTGCAGATGGGAGTGCTCTTGCCTCCCCCCCTTTCGGGGGGGAGCTAGACACCTTTTTTCCACCCTATTGCTCCTTCTCCGACCCGCTATCCGGGTTCGGAGTGTTCGGAGCCGAGCAGCATTGGAGCCGGGGGTGGGTCGGCGCCGACAGTACTCGGTACTTCGGATCCAACCCTGCCTTCGAGCCTGTCGGATCCGACCTCTCGGAGCCGTGGCCCGAGCTTCGGATCCGAGGGATTCAGTGTGCCTTCGGCTCCGTCCAGGTCGGAGCGCACTGGTCCTTCGGATCCAATGGTCTCGGAGCCAGTTCTGATCCCTTCATCGGATCCGAGTGGGAGCCAACTTTCGGATCCAAGAGAGAGTGGTTCTCCCTTGGCCTTCGATGTTGTGGGGAGGGCTCTGTTGAGAGCATCCGGACCCCCGGTCCTTGTTTCGGCTCCTCCCTGCACTCCCTCTCTGCTGGGCCAGGCTTCCATCACCCGGCCAAAGGGACAGCCTGCTTCAATGTCACAGATGGTTCCATTGGAACAAGATGTTGCTGGGGAGGCCTCCTCGGACAGTCCCCCCCCGAGGAAGTGCCCCGCAAGCATAAGTGCAAGAGGAGGCACGTGGACTCCCCTGAGTCCTTAACCGAAGACACGGACTTGGAAGAAGGGGAAGGCTCCCCAAGATCGCCCCCTGAGGATGTCTCCTTTGGAGACATTACAGAGATGCTGAGGATCAGAGGTGGGTGGTCTGCCCCCAAGTCTTCCGACAAGTCCGTGTTTCTGGAGGCATTCGAAGCAGGCCCGTCTACCTCTTGGGTGTCCCCTCCGGCCGACCCCCTGGTGGACCTCATCACCACCAGGGCGTGGAAGGATCCGGACACCATGGAGCCAATACCAAAACCCCCGGACAAAATACTTAGCCCCCCCTCAGACCGATCACACTGGAGTAAGGGCCCCCCCGTAGATGCCATGTTGACGGCGGCAGCCACGAAGAGGGAATTGGCTCAGGAGAGCCCCTCTGTCCATCCACCGAGCAAGGAGTCCCGCTCGATGGACCACTTAGGGAAGCGAGTTTTTAGTTGAGCGACCTTCTCAGTAAGGTCTCTGAACTATATGGCACATGTCATCAGGATGCAGCGGGATCTTATCAAAGAATACGCTGCCTCCCCCCTGAGTCCATGTCAGCAGATGACAAGCAATTGTACTCCACCCGAATGGCCACTCTGAGATCAATTTCTAATACCTCTATGCGGCTATTTTACTACGCCACAGAGGGAGCCGCTAGGGCTAGCGGAGCAGGCCTAGTCATGAGACATCAGGCCTAGCTCCGTCATTGTGACTTTGCGGAGCCTTTTAAAGCATCCTTTGCGAACGCCCCCTTCGATGGTTCTGCCCTGTTTGGCAAAACGGTTCGCGAGACACTTGTCCAGAGCAAAAAGGACGGGAAGACGTTGTCTGCCATTGGAGTCCGCTTCTCTGCTCCCCAGCGGTCCTTCTCGAAGAACCAAAAGGGTCAGAAGAAGATGTGGTTCCGGAAATCGCAACATTCCCAACCCGTTCCGGACAACCAGTCCTACCGTGGCAGAGGAGGACAGGGAGGACGCCGCCCCAGGGGCAGAGGGGCTCCGAGAAACTTTGGGTCCAGAGAACCTTTCTCTGAGCAGCCCGTGCAGCAGCCCTGAAGGGTTTCCTGGCTGCTCCTCTCTGGAGGCAGTCGGGGGGCGCTTCTCGGAGCACCTAGCGGCATGGGAGTCCATCACTACAGACCGCTGGGTGCTTCGCATTATATCCAGAGGGTACAAAATACCATTACTCCATGTTCCCAAACTCAAAAACCTCCCCGATGTACCACCAGATCAGAGGGAGGCCGCAGCTGCAGAAATTCAGCAGCTGCTAAGAAAAAGAGCCATCCAGCCCGTCCCCCAAGACCAGCTCGGATTAGGGTTCTACTCCAGGTTCTTTTTGGTGCCAAAAAAGACGGGGGACTTGAGACCGATTCTAGACCTTTCCCGCTTGAACCTATTAGTAACCAAGGAAAAATTCCGAATGGTCACTCTTCAATCTATTCTTCCCCTTTTAAGGGAAAACCATTGGATGTGCTCTATAGACCTCAAGGATGCGTACTACCACATTCTAATGGACAGACGATCCAGGAGTTTCCTCCGCTTCCGGCTGGGAGCCAGTCACTATCAGTTCAGGGTCCTTCCCTTTGGCCTCACCACAGCCCCCAGGGTGTTCAAGGTATTAACAGTGATTGCGGCCCACCTGAGACTCCATGGAATACAGGTCTTTCTGTACCTGGATGACTGGCTCCTGACCGCCTCAACAAGGCATCTACTTTGCTCAGCCAGAGACGACTTTCTCCGCCTAGCTCCACAATTAGGCATTACCATCAATGTCGACAAATCTCTTCTGGCCCCAACACAAGTCATAGAATTCATAGGTGCCAGAATAAACACCAGAGAGCTACGAGCCTTCCCAACTTCCGAGAGAATCCGGAATTTACAACTCCATGTGCGGGCCATCCTCCAATCGGAGACTTCTCCAGCGGAATTGGTTTTGAGGGCACTAGGCTCCATGGCGGCAGCGATTACGCTTCTTCCATGCGCCCGTCTGAACATGCGGGTACTGCAATGGACACTTCTAGTGCAATGGTCCTTTCTATCCCTTCCTCTTCACCACCCCATTGCTATCAGCAAGGTTTGCAGGAGGGCTCTATTATGGTGGCTTCAAGCCTCGGACCTCCATACTGGCCGTCCCTTCTGCACCTCTCCCCCTCTCGCCACGGTGACCACGGATGCCTCCCGCCTCGGGTGGGGCATTATTCAGGCAGGACAGTCCAAGGCACGTGGAACAACACAGAGACCTCCCTGCATATCAACGTTCTGGAGATGAGTGGTGCTGTTCGCATTGCAAGCACTTCAGGATCTCCTCCCCATAGGAACGATTGTGATTCAGTCGGACAACATGCCGGTTGTCTGGTACATCAACAAACAGGGGGAACCAGATCTAACCTCCTATGCCGCGAAGCCATGAGAGTGCGGGAATGGGCGATCTCAACCAACCGCTTTCTCATTGCAACGCACATTCTGGGACGGACCAACATCCTAGTGGACAAGCTCAGTCGCACCCTTCTTACCCCGTATGAGTGGTCTCTCAATCCACTAGTAGCGAAGCAGATATTCGCAAAATGGGGGCAACCCTGCTGCAATCTTTTTGCGTCTCCATCAAACACCAAATGCGACAATTTCTTCGCTCTAATCCCCCCTCCAGGGGAAACTCCAAGAGACGCTCTGGTGCATGCTTGGCCACCCGGTCTACCTTATGCCTATCCTCCGCTACCCCTAATGCTGCAACTCCTACAGAAAGCCTCACGGTTGGGGAGCAGGATGATCCTCATCGCCCCTTTCTGGCCTCGGCAAATTTGGATCCCTTACCTGTGGTCTCACCTTGTGAATCCTCCTTGGATTCTAGATCCCACTCCGGATCTCATCTCCCATCCGTCGAACTTACCGACCCCAAACCTGGGCAATCTCAAACTAACAGCTTGGTTGCTCCAGTTCCACTCCTAGTTAGGACTCCCGGTATCTCTTCACCAGTCAAAGCCATCCTTGTGGCAGCGCATAAGCCTTCCACCAGGAAAGTGTACAGCAGTAAATGGAAACGTTTTTCCATCTGGGTGGAGCATCATGATCTAGATCCCTTTACGGCTCCTCTTCCGTCTATATTAGACTTCCTAACCGAACTCTTTCAGGAAGGCGCTAGTTGTTCAACTGTCAAAGTGCAATTGGCAGCCATATCACATTACCATGTGGGACATGATACAGGGCCTTTGATGTCAGCCAAGTTGTGTAAAACCTTTCTCAAGGGCACCTTCTTACTTAGACCCCCTATAAAGGAAGCCGTGCCACCATGGGATCTTGCATTAGTTCTTCAAGCCCTGACTGCTCCACCTTTTGAACCCGCTGCTTCAGTAGATCTCAAATTCCTGTCTTGGAAAACAGCATTCCTTGTAGCCATCACTTCAGCAGAGAGAGTTTCGGAGCTTCAAGTTCTTTCTGTGAAGCCTCCTTATTTGATCTTTCACCCAGACAGAGTGTACCTCAAGATCAATCCCTCTTTTCTTCCCAAGATAGCATCAGAAACCAACATAAATCAATCCATAAATTTACCGGTTTTCTTCTCTAAATATCAGAATAAGGGAGAGTACAAGCTGCATTCATTAGATGTTTATAGGCAGCTTCGTTTTTATACTCATAGAACAGCTGGCCATAGGCAATCCGACCAGCTGTTTGTTTCCTTTTCCAAATTTAATTTGTGCAAAGCAATTTCAAAAGTATCTTTATCACACTGGATTTCTCAATGTATCCTATTGGCGTATCAAGTCTCTGGGAGACCTGCACCAGAAGGAGTTCGTGCTCATTCCACCCGCTCCATTTCTACTTCTGCGGCCTTCAAGTCTAGAGTCCCATTGGATGATATTTGTTCAGCAGCCACTTGGGCCTCATCTCATACCTTTATTAACCACTACAAACTGGACGTGATTTCTAGAGGGAGAGCATCCTTTGGCTCTGCGGTGCTTCGCAATATCCTTCCATGATGGCCACCCAAGGTGCAGGTAGCTGGGGACTCTGTCCCACAGGTTGCTGACAAATGAACTCCCTACTTCAGATTTAGAAGTTATGTACTCACCGTTGCATCTGAGTAGGTAGCTTAATTTGTCTGCAACCATCCCCCCCCCCCTCCTTCCCCCTGGCCTTCTTCGGATCTATTGGTAGTTGGATACCCATTTTTTTGGGAAAATATTGAGGGGCAAACTCGATTTGAGGTCATGGAGGGTTAACAGGGCATTATGGGTGAAGGGAGGAGCTAGGAGCTCGGATCCATTAGCTTGAAACAAGTTGCCGGCTCGGATCCGATATCGGATTCAAGACCCACAGCTTGCAGACAAATGAAGCTACCTACTCAGATGGAACATTATGGTGAGTACATAACTTCTAATTTATTATAGTGTACATCTGATGTCAATTTTAATTCTCCCTCAACTGATGGGTTTGGATCCAAGCCCTTGAATCTGACTCGGCCGCTGTAAAAACTTGTGGCAACTTTGAACTCTCGAGCTTCTCCCTTATCCAGAATGCACCAACCCCCATTAACTGAGATCCCGTTTGCTCCCTCTAGGTGAAAGATGTGGTTTTTGTTGTCTCTCGAGCTACGTAGATAAGTGACTTTTTCTGAATTTTTCTCTAACTTTATCTCACTGTTTAAATCCTTTTTTCTTTGCTAGTTTACTGTTGATACTATTGTTAGTGTATCTCTCTTTTCTCTAATTTCTCTCCCTTGCCTTTGCTGTAGATACGTTCACGGAATTCTTACTACCTTTGTAGGTAGTTTTTCAACCTTTGCTTTTACCGTCTTCCCTTTTAAAATTTTTTTTTTCTTCTATACAGGCAGTGCCCGGGTTACAGACATCCAACATGCAGACAAAATGAATGGGCTGCCGCAATGTCAGAAATAACTTGAAAAAATTAAAATGGTTATAAAGTTGCCCAAATCTGTGTGTGTGTGTGTGTGTGAGATTGATAGAGTGAGAGACATGTGTGAGTGAATGCAGATATGAATGAGGAAGGGACTGTGTGAGAGAGCAGGTGAGTGAGTATATGTAATAATGAGGAAGGGACTGTGTGAGAGATCAGGTGAGTGAGTACATGTAATAATGAGGAAGGGACTGTGTGTGAGAGAGCAGGTGAGTGAGTACATGTAATAATGAGGAAGGGACTGTGTGAGAGAGCAGGTGAGTGAGTGCATGTAATAATGAGGAAGGGACTGTGTGAGAGAGCAGGTGAGTGAGTACATGTAATAATGAGGAAGGTACTGTGTGAGAGAGCAGGTGAGTGAGTACATGTAATAATGAGGAAGGGACTGTGTCTGAGAGAGCAGGTGAGTGAGTACATGTAATAATGAGGAAGGGACTGTCTGGGAGAGCAGGTGAGTGAGTACATGTAATAATGAGGAAGGGACTGTCTGAGAGAGCAGGTGAGTGAGTACATGTAATAATGAAGAAGGGACTGTGTGAGAGAGCAGGTGAGTGAGTACATGTAATAATGAGGAAGGGGCTGTGTGAGAGAGCAGGTGAGTGAGTACATGTAATAATGAGGAAGGGACTGTGTCTGAGAGAGCAGGTGAGTGAGTACATGTAATAATGAGGAAGGGACTGTGTGAGAGAGCAGGTGAGTGAGTACATGTAATAACGAGGAAGGGACTGTGTGAGAGAGCAGGTGAGTGAGTACATGTAATAATGAGGAAGGGACTGTGTCTGAGAGAGCAGGTGAATGAGTACATGTAATAATGAGGAATGTACTGTGTGAGAGAGCAGGTGAGTGAGTACATGTAATAATGAGGAAGGGGCTGTGTGAGAGATCAGGTGAGTGAGTACATGTAATAATGAGGAAGGGACTGTGTCTGAGAGAGCAGGTGAGTGAGTACATGTAATAATGAGGAAGGGACTGTCTGAGAGAGCAGGTGAGTGAGTACATGTAATAATGAGGAAGGGACTGTGTGTGAGAGAGCAGGTGAGTGAGTACATGTAATAATGAGGAAGGGGCTGTGTGAGAGAGCAGGTGAGTGAGTACATGTAATAATGAGGAAGGGACTGTGTCTGAGAGAGCAGGTGAGTGAGTACATGTAATAATGAGGAAGGGACTGTGTGAGAGAGCAGGTGAGTGAGTACATGTAATAATGAGGAAGGGACTGTGTGATAGAGCAGGTGAGTGAGTACATGTAATAATGAGGAAGGGACTGTGTCTGAGAGAGCAGGTGAATGAGTACATGTAATAATGAGGAATGGACTGTGTGAGAGAGCAGGTGAGTGAGTACATGTAATAATGAGGAAGGGGCTGTGTGAGAGATCAGGTGAGTGAGTACATGTAATAATGAGGAAGGGACTGTGTCTGAGAGAGCAGGTGAGTACATGTAATAATGAGGAAGGGACTGTGTCTGAGAGAGCAGGTGAGTGAGTACATGTAATAATGAGGAAGGGACTGTGTGTGAGAGAGCAGGTGAGTGAGTACATGTAATAATGAGGAAGGGGCTGTGTGAGAGATCAGGTGACTGAGTACATGTAATAATGAGGAAGGGACTGTGTCTGAGAGAGCAGGTGAGTGAGTACATGTAATAATGAGGAAGGGACTGTCTGAGAGAGCAGGTGAGTGAGTACATGTAATAATGAGGAAGGGACTGTGTGTGAGAGAGCAGGTGAGTGAGTACATGTAATAATGAGGAAGGGACTGTGTGAGAGAGCAGGTGAGTGAGTACATGTAATAATGAGGAAGGGACTGTGTGAGAGAGCAGGTGAGTGAGTACATGTAATAATGAGGAAGGGACTGTGTCTGAGAGAGCAGGTGAGTGAGTACATGTAATAATGAGGAAGGGAGTGTGTGAGAGCAGGTGAGTGAGTACTTGTAATAATGAGGAAGGGACTGTGTGAGATTGCAGGTGAGTGAGTACATGTAATAATGAGGAAGGGACTGTGTGAGAGAGCAGGTGAGTGAGTACATGTAATAATGAGGAACGGACTGTGTGTGAGAGAGCAGTTGAGTGAGTACATGTAATAATGAGGAAGGGACTGTGTGTGAGAGAGCAGATGAGTGAGTACATGTAATAATGAGGAAGGGACTGTGTGTGAGAGAGCAGGTGAGTGAGTACATGTAATAATGTGGAAGGGACTGTGAGAGAGAGCAGGTGAGTTGAGTACATGTAATAATGAGGAAGGGACTGTGTGAGAGAGCAGGTGAGTTGAGTACATGTAATAATGAGGAAGGGACTGTGTCTGAGAGAGCATTTGAGTGAGTACATGTAATAATGAGGAAGGGACTGTGTGTGAGAGAGCAGGTGAGTGAGTACATGTAATAATGTGGAAGGGACTGTGTGAGAGAGCAGGTGAGTGAGTACATGTAATAATGAGGAAGGGACTGTCTGAGAGAGCAGGTGAGTGAGTACATGTAATAATGAGGAAGGGACTGTGTGAGAGAGCAGGTGAGTGAATACATGTAATAATGAGGAAGGGACTGTCTGAGAGAGCAGGTGAGTGAGTACATCTAATAATGAGGAAGGGACTGTCTGAGAGAGCAGGTGAGTGAGTACATGTAATAATGAGGAAGGGACTGTGTGAGAGAGCAGGTGAGTGAGTACATGTAATAATGAGGAAGGGACTGTGTGAGAGAGCAGGTGAATGAGTACATGTAATAATGAGGAAGGGACTGTGTGAGAGAGCAGGTGAGTGAGTACATATAATGAGGAAGGGACTGTGTCTGAGAGAGCAGGTGAGTGAGTACATGTAATAATGAGGAAAGGACTGTGTGAGAGAGCAGGTGAGTGAGTACATGTAATAATGATGAAGGGACTGTGTGAGAGAGCAGGTGAGTGAGTGCATGTAATAATGAGGAAGGGACTGTGTGAGAGAGCAGGTGAGTGAGTACATGTAATAATGAGGAAGGGACTGTGTGAGAGAGCAGGTGAGTGAGTACATGTAATAATGAGGAAGGGACTGTGTGAGAGAGCAGGTGAGTGAGTACATGTAATAATGAGGAAGGGACTGTGAGAGAGCAGGTGAGTGAGTACATGTAATAATGAGGAAGCGACTGGAGAGAGCAGGTGAGTGAGTACATGTAATAATGAGGAAGGGACTGTGTCTGAGAGAGCAGGTGAGTGAGTACATGTAATAATGAGGAAGGGACTGTGTGAGAGAGCAGGTGAGTGAGTACATGTAATAATGAGGAAGGGACTGTGTGAGAGAGCAGGTGAGTGAGTACATGCAATAATGAGGAAGGGACTGACTGAGAGAGCAGGTGAGTGAGTACATGTAATAATGAGGAAGGGACTGTCTGAGAGAGCAGATAAGTGAGTACATGTAATAATGAGGAAGGGACTGTGTGAGAGAGCAGGTGAGTGAGTACATGTAATAATGAGGAAGGGACTGTCTGAGAGAGCAGGTGAGTGAGTACATGTAATAATGAGGAAGGGACTGTGTGAGAGAGCAGGTGAGTGAGTACATGTAATAATGAGGAAGGGACTGTCTGAGAGAGCAGGTGAGTGAGTACATGTAATAATGAGGAAGGGACTGTGTGAGAGAGCAGGTGAGTGAGTACATGTAATAATGAGGAAGGGACTGTGTGAGAGAGCAGGTGAGTGAGTACATGTAATAATGAGGAAGGGACTGTCTGAGAGCAGGTGAGTGAGTACATGTAATAATGAGGAAGGGACTGTGTGAGAGAGCAGGTGAGTGAGTACATGTAATAATGAGGAAGGGACTGTGTGAGAGAGCAGGTGAGTGAGTACATGTAATAATGAGGAAGGGACTGTGTGAGAGAGCAGGTGAGTGAGTACATGTAATAATGAGGAAGGGACTGTGTGAGAGAGCAGGTGAGTGAGTACATGTAATAATGAGGAAGGGACTGTGTGAGAGAGCAGGTGAGTGAGTACATGTAATAATGAGGAAGGGACTGTGTGAGAGAGCAGGTGAGTGAGTACATGTAATAATGAGGAAGGGACTGTGTGAGAGAGCAGGTGAGTGAGTACATGTAATAATGAGGAAGGGACTGTGTGAGAGAGCAGGTGAGTGAGTACATGTAATAATGAGGAAGGGACTGTGTGAGAGAGCAGGTGAGTGAGTACATGTAATAATGAGGAAGGGACTGTGTGAGAGAGCAAGTGAGTGAGTACATGTAATAATGAGGAAGGGACTGTGAGAGAGAGCAGGTGAGTTGAGTACATGTAATAATGAGGAAGGGACTGTGTGAGAGAGCAGTGAGTGAGTACATGTAATAATGAGGAAGGGACTGTGTGAGAGAGCAGGTGAGTGAGTACATGTAATAATGAGGAAGGGACTGTGTGAGAGAGCAGGTGAGTGAGTACATGTAATAATGAGGAAGGGACTGTGTGAGAGAGCAGGTGAGTGAGTACATGTAATAATGAGGAAGGGACTGTGTGAGAGAGCAGGTGAGTGAGTACATGTAATAATGAGGAAGGGACTGTGTGAGAGAGCAGGTGAGTGAGTACATGTAATAATGAGGAAGGGACTGTGTGAGAGAGCAGGTGAGTGAGTACATGTAATAATGAGGAAGGGACTGTGTGAGAGAGCAGGTGAGTGAGTACATGTAATAATGAGGAAGGGACTGTGTGAGAGAGCAGGTGAGTGAGTACATGTAATAATGAGGAAGGGACTGTGAGAGAGCAGGTGAGTGAGTAATGAGGAAGGGACTGTGTGAGAGAGCAGGTGAATGAGTACATGTAGTAATGAGGAAGGTACTGTGTGAGAGAGCAGGTGAGTGAGTACATCTAATAATGAGGAAGGGACTGTGTGAGAGAGAGCAGGTGAGTGAGTACATGTAATAATGAGGAAGGGACAGTGTGAGAGAGCAGGTGAGTGAGTACATGTAATAATGAGGAAGGGACTGTGTGAGAGAGCAGGTGAGTGAGTACATGTAATAATGAGGAAGGGACTGTGAGAGAGAGCAGGTGAGTGAGTACATGTAATAATGAGGAAGGGACTGTGTGAGAGAGCAGGTGAGTGAGTACATGTAATAATGAGGAAGGGACTGTGAGAGAGCAGGTGAGTGAGTACATGTAATAATGAGGAAGGGACTGTGTGAGAGAGCAGGTGAGTGAGTACATGTAATAATGAGGAAGGGACTGTGTGAGAGAGCAGGTGAGTGAGTACATGTAATAATGAGGAAGGGACTGTGTGAGAGAGCAGGTGAGTGAGTACATGTAATAATGAGGAAGGGACTGTGTGAGAGAGCAGGTGAGTGAGTACATGTAATAATGAGGAAGGGACTGTGTGAGAGAGCAGGTGAGTGAGTACATGTAATAATGAAGAAGCGACTGTGTCTGAGAGAGCAGGTGAGTGAGTACATGTAATAATGAGGAAGCGACTGAGAGAGCAGGTGAGTGAGTACATGTAATAATGAGGAAGGGACTGTGTGTGAGAGCAGATCAGTGAGTACATGTAATAATGAGGAAGCGACTGTGTGAGAGAGCAGGTGAGTGAGTACATGTAATAACGAGGAAGGGACTGTCTGAGATAGCAGGTGAGTGAGTACATGTAGTAATGAGGAAGGGACTGTGTGAGAGAGCAGGTGATTGACTACATGTAATAATGAGGAAGGGACTGTGTGAGAGAGCAGGTGAGTGAGTACATGTAATAATGAGGAAGGGACTGTGTGAGAGAGCAGGTGAGTGAGTACATGTAATAATGAGGAAGGGACTGACTGAGAGAGCAGGTGAGTGAGTACATGTAATAATGAGGAAGGGACTGTCTGAGAGAGCAGATGAGTGAGTACATGTAATAATGAGGAAGGGACTGTGTGAGAGAGCAGGTGAGTGAGTACATGTAATAATAAGGAAGGGACTGTGTGAGAGAGCAGGTGAGTGAGTACATATAATAATGAGGAAGGGACTGTGTCTGAGAGAGCAGGTGAGTGAGTACATGTAATAATGAGTGAAGGGACTGTGTGAGACAGCAGGTGAGTGAGTACATGTAATAATGAGGAAGGGACTGTCTGAGAGAGCAGGTGAGTGAGTACATGTAATAATGAGGAAGGGACTGTCTGAGAGAGCAGGTGAGTGAATACATGTAATAATGAGGAAGGGACTGTCTGAGAGAGCAGGTGAGTGAGTACATGTAATAATGAGGAAGGGACTGTGTGAGAGCAGATCAGTGAGTACATGTAATAATGAGGAAGGGACTGTGTGAGAGAGCAGGTGAGTGAGTACATGTAATAACGAGGAAGGGACTGTCTGAGAGAGCAGGTGAGTGAGTACATGTAGTAATGAGGAAGGGACTGTGTGAGAGAGCAGGTGATTGAGTACATGTAATAATGAGGAAGGGACTGTGTGAGAGAGCAGGTGAGTGAGTACATGTAATAATGAGGAAGGGACTGTGTGAGAGAGCAGGTGAGTGAGTACATGTAATAATGAGGAATGGACTGACTGAGAGAGCAGGTGAGTGAGTACATGTAATAATGAGGAAGGGACTGTGTGAGAGAGTAGGTGAGTGAGTACATGTAATAATGGGGAAGGGACTGTCTGAGAGAGCAGGTGAGTGAGTACATGTAATAATGAGGAGAAGGGACTGTGTGTGAGAGAGCAGGTGAGTGAGTATATGTAATAATGAGGAAGGGACTGTGTGTGAGAGAGCAGGTGAGTGAGTACATGTAATAATGAGGAAGGGACTGTGTGAGAGAGCAGGTGAGTGAGTACATGTAATTATGAGGAAGGGACTGTGTGTGAGAGCAGGTGAGTGAGTACATGTAATAATGAGGAAGGGACTGTGTGAGAGAGCAGGTGAGTGAATACATGTAATAATGAGGAAGGGACTGTCTGAGAGAGCAGGTGAGTGAGTACATGTAATAATGAGGAAGGGACTGTGTGTGAGCGAGCAGGTGAGTGAGTACATGTAATAATGAGGAAGGTACTGTGTGAGAGAGCAGGTGAGTGAGTACATGTAATAATGAGGAAGGGAGTGTGTGAGAGAGCAGGTGAGTGAGTACATGTAATAATGAGGAAGGGACTGTGTGTGAGAGAGCAGGTGAGTGAGTACATGTAATAATGAGGAAGGGACAGTGTGAGAGAGCAGGTGAGTGAGTACATGTAATAATGAGGAAGGGACTGTGCGAGAGAGCAGGTGAGTGAGTACATGTAATAATAAGGAAGGGACTGTGTGTGAGAGAGCAAGTGAGTGAGTACATGTAATAATGAGGAAGGGACTGTGTGAGAGAGCAGGTGAGTGAGTACATGTAATAATGAGGAAGGGACTGTATGAGAGAGTAGGTGAGTGAGTACATGTAATAATGAGGAAGGGACTGTGTGTGAGAGCAGGTGAGTGAGTACATGTAATAATGAGGAAGGGACTGTGTGAGAGAGCAGGTGAGTGAATACATGTAATAATGAGGAAGGGACTGTGTCTGAGAGAGCAGGTGAGTGAGTATATGTAATAATGAGGAAGGGACTGTGTCTGAGGGAGCAGGTGAGTGAGTACATGTAATAATGAGGAAGGGACTGTGTGAGAGAGCAGGTGAGTGAGTACATGTAATAATGAGGAAGGGACTGTGTGAGAGAGCAGGTGAGTGAGTACATGTAATAATGAGGAAGGGACTGTCTGAGAGAGCAGGTGAGAGAGTGCATGTAATAATGAGGAAGGTACATGTGTGAGAGAGCAGGTGAGTGAGTACATGTAATAATGAGGAAGGGAGTGTGTGAGAGTGCAGGTGAGTGAGTACATGTAATAATGAGTAAGGGACTGTGTGAGAGAGCAGGTGAGTGAGTACATGTAATAATGAGGAAGGGAGTGTGTGAGAGAGCAGGTGAGTGAGTACATGTAATAATGAGGAAGGGACTGTGTGAGAGAGCAGGTGAGTGAGTACATGTAGTAATGAGGAAGAGACTGTGTGAGAGCAGGTGAGTGAGTACATGTAATAATGAGGAAGGGACTGTGTGAGAGAGCAGGTGAGTGAGTACATGTAATGAGGAAGGGACTGTGTTGTTTGTATGAGAGATTGAGAGCGTGAGAGCAACATGAGTGATTGAAGATACGAATGAGGAACGAAGTGACTGTGTGTGTGTGAGAGAGAGTGAAGAGTGAGAGTGAGCAAGCAATCCCCTGGCATCATTTGAGTTGGGTGGTTGCATAAGGGGAGGGGGTTAGTTTTGTTATAGGTAAAGTAGGGTTAAGTGTGTGTGTGTGTGTGTGTGTGTGTGTGTGTGTGTGTGTGTGTGTGTGTGAGTGACACCTCTAAATCTCTTACAGCAAGAAATCCGGACAAAGCCATAAATAAAAGTTAGACCCAAAGATAGGACAATTTTAATAAATATTGCTCTTACAAACTTAGAAAGTTGATAGACTAACAAGTTTTGCATTATCATGAATTTTCTTAATGGTATGAATTCTGAAACTCAAATGTCTGTCGTCATTTTCTAACTTCAGTCTTTAATGAATTTGCCACTACCTTTTGCCACAATTTTATGAAAAATGGACCAAAAATATGAGGGACAAATATGGACATTCTGCGAAAATCTGTACAATTGAGAGGTATGGTTTGTATGTGTGTGAAAAAGTCCTCATAAACACTGCATTAAATAAGATGTCTTAAATCAGCTTTGTTGATAGGAAGTAAGGAAGCATAGCTACAGTATGCAGTATTATGTTTAGAATATTTTTTTGTTAAGAGTAAAATAAATACTAGACTGAGGCAAACATTCTGCTAAGTGACGTTTAATAAAAACTATATGTACATGTTTCGACTTGTATACAAATTTGACTTAAGTACAGACTAAAAAACGGATCTTGTTGTTAACCCGGGGACTTCCCTGTAAGTCTGATGTATGGGTGTACAGATTGCCAAACTGTCAGTATCGAACTGCATATGGCCAAGACCATATACATGAAATCTCAGAACATCGAAAACTAAATTAAAAAAAAAGTTTTTTTTTTTTTTTTTTTGCGGCAGCAGGGGGCTATGCCTTCCTGCACCCACTACACCCCCTGCTACTTAAGTATACTAACTCCGAGATCGCACTTACTTTGACGTGAATGGGAATTTTTACCTACGGCAGTCCCCTTGCAAATGGTTCGATGTTCAGAAAAAACTATGATTTCTTGTCAGTGATCCATGGTTCGACATTCCAGCCGTTTGAAAATCTGAAGGAGACCCATACATATAAAGGTATATATATTCTAAATGTACTTTTAGTGATTTTTTTTTTTTTTTTTTTTTTGTCCATTGGTTTTGTGTCTTCCTGATTGTTTGCTTATGGTTGAAAAGGAGAAAAGCCGGGTCGGCTTTAAAAATGTGGAATGTGTGGTCAGAGAATACCTCTTTCTGACTCGCACATTTTTTGTGATTTTTACTTAGGCGGTCTTCACCTCCAGAAAAAGGTATTGATCTGCCACGCTTTTAACCCTAGAGCATTGGTAGAATGAAAGAATAAACTCATTTTAAAGGGTCTCTTGCCTTCTTCCTTTAATGTAGCTATCTCTAGAGCATCTAAAGAAAAGCCTGAAAAGATGTTTCATTCTTCTCCAAGCACCTCTTCTGCCTCCTCCATATCCTTGGAAAAATCAGTTAAAAGAACTTCTTCAGATCCTAAGGTTTTATCAGATCCATTGAAGAAAAAAACAAAACTCTCAGATCCGTCCCTTTCTTCTGATCCAACAACATCTAAAATGCTGTCCTTAGATCCGACAACTTCTTTGGATCCCAAGTATCTGAAAATTAAAGATTTGTCGGATCCGACACTAATCCAGATCCTGATCCAGTATCTGTCTGCTTGGGCTGACATGATTGACAGACCTCGTTGCTTTGCCAGAAATGGCCTGCATCTGTCACCCCTGGATTTCCAGATGCTGGCTAAGGCTCTTGCCACCCCTGTAGTGCATTTTTAGGCAATGTTCCAAAGACCAAATTACCACCATAACAGCTATAAATAAATGCAGTCTGAGAGCCATGCTGCTCAATGATAGAAGTTTAAAACTTAGGATGCACTTGCTCGAAGCACTCCTTAAAATGGAGAGCATCGACATTTGTGCTGTAACGGAGACCTTGTTTAAAGCAGCAGAAAGCACCCTGCGCTACCAGGCTATAACTCATTACACACCTTTTGTCCCCAGAACATGGACCAAAGCTCCAAAGGCAGTATTGTTTCCATAAAGGATATGCACACCTCCAGACTAGTAGCCCAGCATATCCCATCTGAGATACTTCAGGTGCAACTAACATTGGGTAAGACGGCGGATTCAGGTCGTAGCCTGCTATAGGTCACCAACCATGTCCCAAGACTCTCATTCCACCTTCCTACGCACCCTGGAAGCTGTAGAGTCCAACCCAATAGTCTCATAGTAGGTGACTTGAACTACTCCTCCATCAGCTGGGAAAACTGCTCCTGCATCAATGCAGTGGCCAGCGCTTCCTGGAATTCATCAGTTCCAATGCCTTGAATCAGCTCATTCTTGCCCCCACTAGAGGAAGCAACATCCTTGACCTGGTTATTACTAACATAGGCAACCATTGCTCTACACCAGTCGTCATATCCTCCCTGGTTAGATCAACCACAAACTAGTTACCATGGAAATCCACATCTCAACCATAACCCCGTAAAGTTAACCGCCATGAAAAAGTTCTCCAAAGCTGACTTTGGGCTCCTAAAACAGTGGTGACTAACTTCACTGCACCCATGTCAATGGAAAATAGATGCATGACTGCCAAATCATTCACCAATGCACTGTACGAACACGTACATAAGTGCATGGAACTAGCCATTCCCAACAGAACCAAGACGCTCTCCTCCAAAAAAAGGAAGCCAATCTGGTGGTCCTCTGCCATTAATAAACTCTGCAACAGAAGGAAGAAACTGTTGCAGAAAAGGTGAAGTCCCAAGACTGGAAAAACTCCCTTATTAGCCTCAACAAAAAGTTGAGATCCTTCATCAAAACCTCTAAAGCCAGCTATGAAGGCAGAATTGCAGCAGACACTAAAAATAATCACAAAGCCTTCTATAGTTATATCAGGAATCTCTATGGCAATACCCAGGTTTCTGTGAGTTACTGCACAATGGTACCTCCTATACTGAGCCAATAGATATTGCCAACATACTGGCCAACAAATTCAGTGCCAACTTTACTCCCCTCTCCCCCCCTAAAGGACCAATCACAATACCAGAGGAATGCCAGGCACCCAATATTACCGCAGGACAGGTTAAAGCTGCATTGTCCAAGGGCAAGAATGCAGCTTCCATGGGACTCAACAATCTCCCTGGATGTGTTCTACATGAACTACAAAGTGAACTGGCACCACATCTGTGTGCCCTGTTCAGTCACAGCCTCACCTGAGACTTTGTCCCTACTGAATAGCGCACTGCTACATTCATCCCTCTCTATAAAGGGGGAGCGACTACAGACTCTAGGAATTATCTCCCCATTAGCCTAATGAGTCTGATATGTAAGGCTACGGAGCCCATCATCATGGACCTAATTAACAAAGATATAGGGAATCTCCAGACTCTAGATCCCACTCAATTTGGTTTTGTGAAAGGTAGATCATGCCTTCTCAACCTGGTTGACTTCTTTGAGTCAGTCACCAGAGCTGTGGATGAGAGCAAGGCAGTTCATACAGCCTACCTCGATCTGGCCAAGGCCTTTGATACCATTCCCCACTCAGGAATTATTGATAAACTCGCCAAACTAGGCATCAACCCCTATATCACTAGGTGGGTTGCAAATTGGCTCAAAGATGGAACCCACAGTGTGAAAGTAGTGGAGTCCAAGTCAGACAGCTGACTAGTAATGAGTGGATTCCCATAGGGATCTGTCCTGGGTCCTCTCCTTTTTGGCATCTACTTCTCAGAAATCCAGGCCAACACGGAGGGGCTCTGGCTGACCAAGTTCGCAGATGACTGCAAGCTGGGAGCCATTATTAACTCCCCAAGTGATGTAGACATCATACAGAAAGGTCTCACTGAGATCAATGACTGATGTCAAAACCATGGCCTTAAGCTTTAATACCAAAAAATGCATTGTCATCCCCTTTGGTAAAAACTCAGTTCCCACTAATTACCACTTCGATGTGAGCCCACTGAAGGCATTATAAGAGATCTGGGGACACAGATTGACAGCAACCTCTCCTTTGACCACCACATTGCCACTGTGGTCAGAAAGTCCTTCTATGTGGCACATCTCATTACCAAGGGTTTTGCATCCAGTAAGAAAGAGGTCATCATCTGTCTCTACTTTTCCCTCATTTGGCCAATCATCGAGTATAATGCCCCATTTGGTGTGTATCTCACTGCACACATGCAATAGCTGGAAAGGCCACAAAAGTACCTCATGAAGAGGATCCTTGGCATTAAACACGTCCTACATGGACAGACTCAAAAAAACTCCAGCTATTCCCTGTCTTATGTCGTCTACTAAGAGGCGATCTCTGCTTGACTTACAAAGCCATGTCTGACCCAGCTGTGTTAGAAATGCTACAGCTAGAGAAATACCAATCCCTCCGCACCACATGCTCTAGAGACCTCAACCTCATTACCACAATCAACAGAGCATGCTGGAGGGACAGTTTCATAACCCAGAGGCTAACCATGCTCTGGAATAGACTTCTCATACATGTCAAGCAGAGTACCTCACTGGCCCACTTCAAAAGAAATCTTGATGAGTGGATGGGAACTAGAAAGTTCACCCCGGGGATCACTCCATTGACTCTACTTGTTAGAGGTGCTGAGAACTAACGTCGGGCGGCACAATGCCAGGTCACTTCTGTGGGCTAGGCTTGTAAAGGCTTCAGGGCCATTAGCCTAGCACACACCTATGAACCTATAAAACTGACTTTGTCTACTGTGTCAAGAACAAGGTATTCCCTATCGCTGCGTCCAGTCTCCTCAAGAGTACCTTCCACTTTTTTGGGAAGACCTAAATCCTCCATCTGCTCTTTCCTCTCACTCTTCTAGAAGTCTGACCAAAGAGGATGTGAAGAGGCCAGTGAGAAAGATCCTCTCAGTGTACAGCAAGCCTACCCCTTTCTTGGCTTTTACCCCATCGGGTCAGGAACCCCGTACATCCAAGAGACTTCCACTACCAATTCATCCTTTGACTCCTTTTGAGGTTTCAGAGCCCTTGGATCCGAGTTGTCCAGACCTGTCTGCATCAGCTCCAAGAATCTTTGTATTTTCGGATCTGAGACTTGCTCTGAGCTCTTGTGTCCAACTGCATCTGGAGAGCTCTCAGAGTCAATACTGCCCCATCAGATCTGAGGTGCTGCAGTTGACTCCAAGGGTTTTGGAGACATCTCTGCATCTCAGAGCCTCGGCAATGGTCAGTTCTGTTCCAACTTCGGCCTTGGACCGGCTGTCCTGGGAGCAGAGAGGGGGCAGGGATCAGGGGCTTGTCTTCTCAGATCCAAGTTACTATCCCTCTCCAGCACAGTCTGCCTTTAGGGTTTTGGAGAGAGTTCTTTCTGCACTTCTGTCTCAGACAGTGCCTATTCCCTCAGATCCTAAGTCTTATCTGTTCCACATCTGCATCTAAAGCCTCAACTATCCTCTCTTCAGGGACAGCCAATACCAAAACCCTGGGCTTCCCATCAGGGTATCTTTTCCTGTTCTGATACCTCCCCAGATTATCCCACCGAGGAGGTCCCTTACAAGAGAACATGAAGAGGAAGCATTTAGATTCCCTTGAATCTGTCACCAGGGATACAGATTTTGATGAGGACGAAGGGTCCCCATGGTTACCTCCTGATGGTGTCACATTCGGAGACTTCATTGAGATCCTGAAACAGAGAGGTGGCTACAATTCCAGCAACCCTTTTTTGGAAGAATCTGTACTCCTGTGTGGTCTCACCTGCCGATGAGCTTATCAATTTGGTCTCTCTGAGGGCATGGAAGGATCCTAACACCATTGAGCCCATCCCCGGGAAGACTGACAAAGTTATGACTCCCCTCAGAGGATAGACAGCTTTCGTCCAGAGGTGTGCCTGTGGATGCCATGGTCATGGCAGTGGCCACTAAGAAGGAACTGGCTTAAGAAAGTTCCTCTTTTCATCACTCCAACAAGGAATAGCAGGCAATGGACAGATTCGGGAAGTGTATCTATGCTTCAGCGACCTTCGCTTTAAGGTCACTGAACTATTTGAGTTGTTTCTCGAGACTACAGAGGGACCTGATTAAGGAACTGTTAGACACCATCTCAGGAGCTGTTTCTGAAGAGGTGAAGACATCTGTCACTTCTCCGTTGGCTACCCTGCAGTCCATTACCAACTCTTCCATGAGGCTTATTTCTAATGTAGCAGAAGGAACCTCAAGGGGCAGTGGGTTCAGGTATTTGCATTAGGAGACACACCTGAATGAATTTGTGTGATTTTTGTGGAGCCCTTTAAGTGTTTGTTCGTCAGTGCTCCCTTTGATGGCACATTGCTTTTTGTTCACAAAGTAAAAGGCACATTGTTCAGGAGTGAGAAGGATGGAAAGACCCTTTCCGCTGTGGGTATACATTTTTCCACCTCTCAAAGATCCTTTTTGAGGAATCATCGAGGTGGTGGGTAATGTGGTTCAAGAAATCTCAAGGTTCTTGTGATGCCCCACCACTGGACCAGTAATCAAGGAGTCTCAAGCCTCAACACTGACACCAATGGGGGATGTACATTAGGAGGATGACAAGGTGTACACACAATATTAACAGATGCAGCTGACTGCATCAAGTGCAATTTCCGTTAAGAGCACACAGAGACCACAGTCAGTCCAGGGCAGGTTTCGCCCTCTTTCTCCAGATCCCCAGTAAGACTCCCCACTGGCACATCTTTACATTTGAGCCCTTAGCCAAGGTTAAAAGCCAAGTCTTCCAACACTCTGTCCAACATTGCTTTATGTCCCTGCCCAAGTAGCTGACTCACAAGTCTTGGAGATTTGTTTTACACACACGCGCCCCCACCCCCCCACCACCACCACCACACACACACACACACCTGAGAAAGTCTGGCACAGGTTTACTAGCTATACCCCCCTTCTATCCAGACAATAAGGTAGTTATGACTGCCACCAGAACCCCTTATCAGCTACTTTAAGGCCCTTAAAAAGGGTGTCCAATCTTAGTGTGTAATGTTACTATTAATACAAATGATAGTTTGACCAAGAGCAAGGCTATTAGGAGTAGCCCACGGTGTCACCAAATAAATATCTAGGTACTGTCAGAACTTAACATAGCTCCACAAAGATCACCCACAATCACAGGTTTAAATATATTAATACTAAGTAATAAAACAACAAGAAAATACTCAATATATATCGGAGTTCAAAACCACATGAAATATTTAAAACAACATTGCAGGACAGAAGAAAATAAATAAAAAAAAACATCTAAACTAAGTTTCACTGTACCCCTGACTCTATCTAAAAGAATCACTGTACCCTAGTTAACTTACTTAAGGGCAAGGCAGATGTGGTGAATGGATCTTCTCTAGTTGTTGTCAGGTCAAAGACAGAAAACAGAATGCTGTCTCTCTTTAAGAGACTTCTTAAATTAATATCTCAAATATTACTGCTGAGATAACTTGCAGAATTATGTCATTGCTTGTCATCTGACTCCTAGTTCCCAGGCCCCAAAACAACCTTTGATGGCAGCTGGTAGCATTTAGCATCTACCCGTGAAAATACATAGATATGGGCTTTTCCTCACATCTAACAGATCCTGGAAGTCATAAAACAATAAAACACTTCCAAGACAATACAGAAAGTTCCCTAGTTTTAGACACTGTGTCTGTTGCTGCACTGAAAATGAAAGATAACATCTTTTTGTGGCCTAGCCATAAAGTCATTTAATTTCAGTTATTTTTCTATAGTTAACCTCCTGTATTCCAGTTTCCACTGTTATAATATACATCCAAGCAGTTTCAACAGTGCATGTACACTTCTCTTCTATTCCAGTATGGTACACTGTGGGTACATTTTAAACAGCACTTTATAAAATACTTCCTCAGCGCATGTCTGTACAAACCATCTTATATGACATACAGTTGTCATACATTTGTAACACAAATATCTTATGTAAAACATGTTGATATTCATAAATGACATGTAATTATTTACAAAATTTCAGATAGCTGGGTTGGCAGTATCTCCTTTCGTGGCATTTCTTCCCCTTTCAAAGACTCAAGCAAGTTTTTCAAGTGACCCCTTGGGAAACATTGCTTGAGAGGGATGAGCCTGTCTGAGAATACCTTAGCCCATTCCCTGTCCTGAGATTCCAGCTGCCTTGGCCTTGCTGACCACAGTACAGTGCTGCACTATCCTGTCGTATGCCTGCAACCTTAGGCTTCACCATAGTAATTTGGGATTTTGCTGGCTGGCTCCCTGTAGCCATAGAACTCCCTCAGACTCCTCCTGCCTTCTACTGCAAATACTCAGCAGCAGGGCCTCCCTTATCATGTTAAGGTTTCATGGTGTTAATAGGTATAATTTGTGCCCCTGCCTCCTGCCCAGCAGTTCTACCATGTTGTCCTTCCTTCCCACTTTGAAGGGTCCTGCAGCTTGTTTTGTCTGACAGGAATGAGAACCGTAATATGTTCCTCGTGTTTCACTGTTGCAGTCGTCACACTTGGGTTATCCTGCCAATGGTAACTCTCAGTCAGCCAGAATACCAGAGGCTTAGTACTTCTGAGTCAGTTGCTCTCGCTCCAGGACTGACGTCAGGTCATCAGTGGTATAAAATCAGGCTGCCAACACCATTACATCAGTCTTTCTTACCAAGGAGCCCAAAGCAGAAGCAGTTCACACGAGTGCCGGTCGGCTGCCACATGAGTTTTCGTTTCCGAATTGAAGTTGTAGTCTTCTAAACCTAAGTACCCCATTGGGGATTCTTTTTTCTTGCTCTAACTAATGTCAGAAAAAGTTAACAATGGTCTCACCTGTAGAAAGCAAATACCACACCGAAATTTCCATTTTTACTGCGTCACCTGTGTAGGCCCAGACCACGACATCCCTCGCTGTTGGTTTTGTGCTGTGTTCAGTGCCAAAACTATACGTTGTCAGGCCCATATTGTAGCTAAATATTTTCGATTTCGATCTCCGTATTCTGAAATGGCTTCGATAAGCCATCCGACTACTGATTTTCTGAAAAAACGTAAGGATAAAGACAGAGACAGACCACACAGGTCCAAAATTGCTGAAGATGCTTCTGTTAAGCTAGTCGCCAGTTCGTCTGTCCTTAGTGAGGTGCTTTTGCAGCCCCTGATGCCTGCTTCTGTGGATTTGCAGGCCGCTACCAACACCCGTTCGGAGTCTGGTATGCCTCGAGACTCTTCTTTGACTAAGGATCCTGCGGATGTCTCTACCTTGGTGGGTCGGGAGCTGCTGAGCAGGCACCGGCTTCCGAGGAAGTTCTTCGCACTACCGATACTCGACACAAACCGACTTCTTTCGCGTCTTCAGTTCTTTCTAAAACTACCGAGTTGCTAAGGCCAAGGGTAGAAACTGTGCCTAAAAAACTGACAAACCAAGCTCAAGCACCTGCTTCCATGCCTCCATCTCAAATGCTTAAAATGGCGGAAGATCTTATCATGCTTATTAGGGGAGGCCAGGCTACCCCTTCCAAAAGAAAGAGACTTGTTCCCAGCAGTTTTATCTGAACAGGAGTCTGATGACTGAGATTTCTGAATATGAAGACATGCAACCCTTGTCTGCTTATGAGGATTGAGATGCAGAGGAATCCATTCCTTCTGCCTCTCCTCAAGAGGATTTTTCATTTGGTGAAACCCTACATACTTTAAGGGAGCATTTCCAATGGAAGTGTCAGGACTATCCTCAGTCCAAAAAGAGACTCAGGGAATTTTTAGATTTACCACAGCACAGACCTTTAGCCATTCCTCCTGTCCTTGATGTTGTGGATGTCTTTGTGGAATCCAGTTTAACTCCTGACACCCTTCCACCTGCTCCCAGAAAGCCTGACAGGTATGAGTCCCTGACTCGCACAAATTTCTTTTCAAAAATCATACTTCTGACCCAGAGGTCATCTCCCAAGGACCTAAAGGAATAAAAGCAACCACAGCTAAGAATCCCACCCCTTTGGACAGGGATTCCCGAGCTTTAGACAGATAGGGTAAAAAAGTATACACCTCTGCAACTCTTGCCATTAGAGCACTAAACTGTCAGTTCCACATGCTGAAATGCCAGCAACATACAATGGAACTCCTTAAACAAAAAATATCTACCTTTCCGGTCTTGTGCAGAAAATAGACTTACAGGAACTTATGCATTATGCAAGCCAAGTTACTAAACACACCTTGCAATGTGGCTTTGACACCCTAGAAGCATTCTGCAGGGCAGCAGTCACAGGTTTTGTACTTAGAAGGCATGCCTGGCTTAAGGAACAGACCTTGCCAGACCATGTCAAATCAAAATTATTGGACGCACCATTGAACAAAGACAATTTGTTTGGCACCAAGGCAGAAGAGGTCTTAAAAAGATGGAAGAAAAAGCTAAATCTATGCAGACAGTTAAAGACTTCTTACAGGTCCAGCCTCCAATGTTCAGTAGGCATTGTCCCTCCAAGCACTGGTGCTTTCTGGCCCCCTCAAAGTCAGCTCAGACAAGACCTAGGGGTAGCAGACCCCCCAGACAACAATCCCAGGGAATGCAGAGATCTAAGCAATGGAGTTCTTCCACTTCAAAAACAGGGAGTGCTAAGCCACCACCTTATGGAAAGATACACCTCCAACCCTTACCTCTGCCCACCCGCTTGTGCCCCTAGTAGGAAAACTCTCCTCCCATGCTAAAAACTGGGCCTCTATCACCAACGACCGATGGGTCCTCAACATAGTGACCAAGGGATACAAATTTTATTTCCACACTCTGCCAACCCAAAAAGGGTTTCCAGATCTTCCTCCAAACCAGTGGGCAGAGGCCCACAACCAAGTCCATTCCCTGCTCTCCATGAGGGCAATACAGCCTGTTCCTGCAAGCCAGATAGGCCAAGGTTTCTGTTCCAGGCTTTTCCTGGTACCCAGAAAAGAGGGCACCTGGCACCCACTCCTCGAGCTATCAGTTCTAAATATCTTCTTGGTGATGCCAAAATTCAAAATGCTCACTCTCCAGCAGCTTCTTTGTATGCTTGGTTAGCCACCCTAGACCTAAAAGAGGCCTACCTACACATCCCAATCAGGGATTCCTGCAGAAAATGTCTACGTTTCAGGGCAGGATCTATGCACTTTCAGTTCTCTGCGCTTCTCTTTGGCTTATCCATTGCTCCCAGAGTTTTCACAAAATGCCTGGCTCCAGCTATTGCTTTTTGCAGACAAAGGAATATTCAGATTTACCCCTACTTAGACGACTGCCTGATTCAGGCAGACAGGAAAAGTTGTTACAGCACCTGACCTTTGTAAAGGACCTACTGACCTCCTTGGGGTATACTGTAAACGAAAATAAATCCAAATTAGTACCCACTCAAAACATTGTATTCCTGGGAGCAAGCCTGGACACAGCATCCCAGATGGCATTTCTTACTCCAGAAAAACAAGCCTATCTGACAGACTACTTCTGTCAACTAGCCACCAGAACCCAGTTATCCTCAAGGAAAATCCTGCAAGCTCTGGGGTTCATGGCCTCCTGCATTCTACTCATTCCATATGCCAGACTGCATATGAGGAAACTACAATGGTACCTAAAAAGCCTTTGGTGTCAACACTCTCAAGACCTGGAAACTGTCATACCTATGATACCCTGTCTAAGGAAAGATTTTCTTTGGTGGGCGCAGCATGCAACCACAACAAGGGTCTTCCCTTCTCACAACCCCACACCGCCCAGACCCTAACCACAGACGTATCAGATTATGTCTGGGGTGCACACCTGGACGGCAGGTGCATTCAGAGCCATTGGAGCCCAAATCAAATGCATCTACACATCAACCAAAAAGAGATGCTAGCTGTTCAGCACACACTGACAGTTTTCAGACCCCTGCTCTCCCCAGGGCCTCTACTGATCAAAACAGACAACACCACAGTGATGTGGTACATCAACAAGCAGGGAGGAACTCACTCTTGGCCCCTATGCAAGCTCAGCATGACCCTTTGGCACACGGCTTCATCATGCAAATTCACCTGCAAGCACAATTTCTGCCAGGCTTCCAAAACTCTCTGGCAGACAACTTAAGCAGAAACCTCTTAGACCCACACAGCTGGCAGCTAGACCACATCACCTACAACCTTGTAACCCAGAAATGGGGCACCCCTAAGGTGGACCTCTTGGCCTCCCACAACAATCACCAGCTCAGCAAATTCTGCTCCAGGGAACCTCACAGCAAGGCCTGGAAAGTGGATGCCCTATCCTTCCAGTAGGTAAACCTCTCAGTCTGTGCATCCCCCCCTACTTCTACTTACAAGGGTACTACTCAAAATAAGGGAGGAAAACCAAGAACAATCTTGATTGCCCCAAAATGGCCACACCAGCACTGATACCCACTGCTGCGCAGTTTTTCTCCCCTGCCACCATGGCACCTACTCACATCTCAACTCTCCTGACCCAGCAGAATGGAGAATTCATGCATCCACAACTGCAGACCCTGAAGCTGGCAGCCTGGCTTATTCCCTGTCCTCTCCTCCAGTTGCCAGCCTAAGCAAGCAAGTCCAGGATGTTATACATGAGGCCAGATGCCCCAGCACTAGAAAATCCTATGCTGACAAATGGAAAAGGTATTGCACCTGGATCCAGGCTAAAGGAGCTGAAACAGCACAGCCATCCCTACCTCTCATCCTGGGTTACCTAGCAGACCTACTACACAGGGGCCTATCCTTCTCTTCTATTAAAAGTCATGCCTTTGCCATCTCTGCTCATTACAGCACAGATCCACCTCTCTTTTCTCACCCTGTCATCAAACAGTTCCTAAGAGGGGCTAACAATTTAAGGCCACCCAGAAGAGCTCCTACCCCAGCTTTTGGACCTTAACCTTGTGTTGGAAAAGCTACTACTTACCCCCCCCCCCCCTTTGAGCCTGCAGGTTCAGCAGAGTTAAAATTCTTCTCTTGGAAAACAGACTTGCTTCTGGCCATCACTTCAGCTAGAAGAGTTTCAGAGCTACTCCCTCGGAACTTACCCAACTTTCATGCCTAAAGTGGTGTCCAGTGTGGCTCTCAACCAATCAATTTATTTGCCCACCTTTTTCCCTAGCCCACAAAACAAGGGGGAAAGGATTCTGCTTTCTCTAGATGTGTGCAGACAGCTCAGATTCTACCTAGATAGGACTAAATCTTTTAGGAAGACTGACCTATTGCTAGTCAGCTTTGCAGCAGGGGCAGAGGGCAAGGCCATATCCAAACAAACAGTCTCCAAATGGATAGCACACTGTATCCATTTCTGCTACAAATACCACAGGAAACCACCCCTTAAGGGGGTCAGGACGCACTCCACTAGGGCAACCTCCACCTCTGCAGCTTTTCTCAGAGGGGTCCCTACAAGGGACATCCTGGAGGCTGCAACATGTTCTGTTCATACCTTTACCAAGCATTACCACCTGCCTATCTTTTCCAAATCCAGGACAGGCTTTGCAACCGCAGTCTTGTAGGGCATCCTAGCCAGCCCACAGTCTTCTTGACTGCCTCCACCCTTTTCTTCAGCTTTGAGAATCAACCCAAGTGTGATGACTGCAACAGTGAAACATGAACATAGTACAGTTGTGTACACTTACCATAAATGTAGATGTTCGAGTGTATTCACTGTAGCAGTCCTGGTTTCCCACCCTCCAGCCCCCTTGTCTCTCTCTCTCTCTCTCTCTCTTCCTCACTCTTTACAGGGATTTTTGGTATTTACTTTCTACTGGTGTTTTTCCACCATAACTTAGCTCCCTGTTTGGGGGCTCCTGACATTCGGGGCAAGACAAACTGATGTAATGGCGTCCGCTGCCTGATTTTATACCACTGATGACCTGACGTCAGTCCTGGAGCGACAGCAACCTACACAGAAATACTAAGCCTCTGGTATTCAGGCCGACTGAGGGCTACTCCTGGCAGGATAACCCAAGTGTGATGACTGCAACAGTAAATGCACTAGAACATCTACATTTATGATAATATGATACACAACTGTACATTTCTGCCACACAGCATACTCTCTAGCTCGAGCATTCCTGTCATATGCTTCTGCCAAGTTCTCCTGGGCCAAGCTTATGAGTTACCTGAGCCTTGTCCTGAGGTTTAGGATGTGTGCCACAACAGACTCCTTGTGGGATCCATACTTACCGTCCTACTCATCTTGAGTCAAATCTAGAGGTCCCCTCACCCTGTGCCCATACAGCAACTCAAAGGGTGAAAAACCTAAGATTCCTGTGGCACCTCTCTGTAAGCAAACAGATGGGGCAGATATTTTTCGCACTCCCTCTTGAACTGGTCTACAAATGCCTCTAGCATGGTCTTTATGTAGAGCTTAAGCTCTCCACCCAACCATTAGTCTGGGGGTGGTAGTGGGTGGTATTTAGATGCTTCACCCCACAGTGCTTCCATAGACAAGCCAGCAGGTCTGACATGAAATTGGCACCTCTGTCAATCAGTATCTCTTTTGGGAAACCTACCTTGCTGAAAATCTCTAACAAAGCATTTGCCACCTTTTCTGCCTCAATGGAGGATGGGACCACTGCCTCAGTGTATCTGGTTGCATAATCTACTACCACTAGGATATACTTCTTCTCTGTGGAACTTGCGGTACTCAGAAGCCCCACAGTATCCATAGCTACCCTCTGAAACAGCTCCTCAATCACAGGCAAAGGCACCAAAGGAGCTTTCACCTTGTCTCCTTCCTTGCTTACCTTTTGGCGCTGATCACAGGTCCTGCAGTACCTGTTACATCCCCGGAAATCCGAGGTCAATAAAAGTTCTGCCTAATACGTTTATTTGTATGCTTTATGCCCATGTGACTTGCAAAGGGACTGTCATGTTCTATGGCTAGAAGTGCCGGATGTTAGGCTCTGGGCACTACCAACTGCTGTATTCTCTCACCCTCTGGCCCTCCCTCAGGGGTCCACTGTCTATACAGTAATTCTTTGTCCCAGTATACAGATTCCCTCTTTCCTTGAGAATCAGGTGCCTCTCTGGCTACCTCCATCAAGCCCTGTAATGTACAGTCTGAGAGCTGAGCCTGTTTCATTTCTCTCTTTGTAACCCTTCCCAGCTCCCCTTCCACAGGAAGTCTGGTATTCTCTGACAACAGTACTCGGCTGTCTGCCTGGGTACTCTACTACTCACCTGTGTCCTTGCAGCCACTCTGCCCAAGGGACCATCAGTACCCAACAGCAGTTGTGGCTCACCTTCAGTCTCCCTGCTACAGGGTAGGTCCCTCTCTGAAGTAACCACCACACCAGTCCTGGCTTCAAGTCTGCTGTCTGTCTGGGTCCCCCAGGCTACCAGACCCACATGCTTGTCTCCAAGCCTGACTCTGCGCGTAATTGCATCCACGCAAGGTATTGCATTATCAAAATCATTCCCTATCAGGACATCTGCAGGGATATCCCCAAACACACTTGTTTGCTTCCTTTTCCATTCACCCAGTCTAGGTGAACCCTAACCAAAAGTATTTGGAATGGGCTTCCTCCTAAAGTTCTGACTGGAGTAGACTGCCCAAGCAAGTAGTGCTCTTTAACCATTACAGGCTTCACAATAGTTAGGTCAGGGGCTGTGTCTGTCTTAGCAGTGGGCTGGTTTCCATCTACTAAGGATATAACCTCTTGTGGTAGTTTGGTACCCTTGTCACCAGACAACTTACTGCTGCCATTCTGTCATTCCCACGTATTAGCTCTCCCACATTTTGTTCCCTATCTTGCCTCCGTGGACATCTGTATGCTATGTGGCCCACTGGTTACATCTAAAACATGCAACCCTTGATCCTGGCCATGTACCTGAACTAGTGGCTTCCCCTGCTACTGGCGGACTCTGTTGGGGGCAGTTTAGGATGCCCACCATGGGTTACTTTAGACCCACGTGCAGCAGGGGGTATCCCTTTCTTGTGCAGGGATCTCCTGCTTGCTAGGTATAGGTCTCCATTTTTCCCCAACTTATCTGCAGTATAGCATTGTCTATCTGCCAGCCAGATTCTCATGTCCTCAGGCAAAGTGCTAAGGGCTTTGTTCCCTCACCAAAAGATCTGTCAGTCCTCCAAAGTTGGTGATCTGACACCCATTCACCCACCTATGAAAAAAGTGCTTACCTTAGCAATAAGTCTATGCTCATAAAACTTTTACCTGTAAGCTTCAGGTGTTAACTTAAAACACTCTAATAAACAATTTTAACAGTATTGTAATTTAAGCAATCCGTATCAGACATTTAGAAATAGCAACTACAGCTTTACTATGGAGTAAGGGGGGTCAGGAACCGTACCCAGAGCCCTTGGTCAACATTATGTTGTTTACATACCCTTTCAAACATATGAATAAAACTATCACAATTACCACCCTCTATAAATTGTGGAAGATATTTACTGACCTTTGTTGCTTCTGGGGTCCAGTTACTCCCTTCCCCATTACCTACATGTCCCTGGCGAAGAGTCAGCATCTCCTTTTCATGTTGCCTCTGCCTCTCATTTTCCTCAGTTTCCAGACGTCTCAGTGTCTCTGCTGATTCTAATTCCTTTCGATCTGAAGTAGTTACTTCATTTGCTCTGCAACCTGTGGGTATCGGATCCGATAGCTTTCCAAGCTACAAGATCCGAGCTCCTAGCTCCTCCCCCTACCCATAATCCCCTGCTATGTGCTACATTACCTCAGATTGTTTTTTGCCGCGGCTGAAGCAGCTACTTTTGAAGAGCTCCTTGGCTTTTTGGTGAGATTGAACCTTTTTCTTTTTTCTGTAAAAAAAAAAAAAAAAAAAAAAATCTTTTTTCTGGGATAGTTATCGATAGTGTAGTTAGTTAGATACCTTTGTTCCCCTTTTCTAACTAGTTTTCTGTTAGTTCCTGCCTTTCACCCTCCCCCCCTCTTAGTGTTTGGGTGTGTTTTGGTGTGAGTGGTGTTATGGCTGAAGGGCCTAAGGCGGTGTTCTCAAAATGTACTGTGTGTGGCCATAAGCTTTCGCCGGCAGATGGCCACACTCAGTGCGCTTTATGCTTGGGGCGGCCCACTTGTCATCGGCCTGCACAATCTGCGCGGCCTTTAATCCCCGAGCTATTAGGGACAGGAAGAACAAGCTGATCCTGGTGGGCTTGTTGCCTCGGGAATTGGCTTCTTTTTCCTCCCCCTCTCTGGCACAGGCTGTCTTGACAGCTCTCGTGCCTTCTGTGCCCCCGACTCAACCTGGGACTCAACCTCCCTGTTTGGTTTTGAGTTTGAGGGATTCAGGTACCTCCACTACAGTGGAGAAAAGACACAAGGACAAGGGACATAAGTCCCACAAAAGGCGGGCTGAGACTCAACCCTCAGCCCCGCCATCTAAGATGGCTAGGTCTCCCTCGAGGGTCTACGGATCCTCCCCCTCTTGGCTCCGTTCAGCTCGCTTTTCTCCGGAGCTGGAGGAGGAGGATCGGTCTCCCTCCAGGTCGTCGAGGTGACCCTCCTGGCCCGCCTCGACGACTTTAAGATCAACCAGAAGCCTCACTGAAGCAGATATGGATCGGATGATGCGCCGATTCATCCAGACCCAAATGCAGATGGGGGTGCTCTTGCCCCCCCCCCCCCTCTGGGGGGGAGCGCGGCCCCCATATTTGCTCCGATTACTCCTTCTCCGACCCGTTTTCGGGTCTCGGAGTTATCGGATCCGGGCCCTTTCGGAACCGGGGATTCGTCGGCGCCGATAGCTCCGTTCGCTTCGACGCTGACTGTGCCTTCGAGTCTGTCGGATCCGAGCTCTCGGGGCCGAGGGCTGAGCATCGGATCCGGGGGAGCTGGTGTGTCTTCGGCTCCGTTGGGTTCGGAGCACACTTCTCTCTCGGCTCTGGCTGCATCGGCTCCAACCCCGATCCTTACCTCGGAGCCGAGGAGATTGCTCTCAGAGCCTGGCGAGAGTAGCTCTCCTTCGGCTTTTGAGGTTGTGGAGAGGGTACTGTCGAGGACCTCCAGGTCCCCCGTTCGGGCGTCGGATCCTCCCGTACCCCTGCTGCATGTGGGTCTATCCTCCATCATCCGACCATCGGGACAGCCTGCTCAAGCCCTCCAGTTGGTTCCCTTAGAGGAACAGGACCCCGTTGACGAGCCCTCTTCAGACAGTCCCACCGAGGAGGACCCTCGAAAACATCGGTGCAAGAGGAGGCACCTGGACTCCCCCGAGTCCGTTACAACCGACACGGATTTAGATGAAGGGGAAGGTTCCCCAAGGTCACCCCCCCCCTCGAGGATGTCTCCTTCGGAGACATCATGGAAATGTTGTGTATTAGAGGGGGGTGGTCTGCCCAAAAACCTTCCGCGGATTAATCCGTGTTCCTGGATGCGTTTGAGGCAGGCCCTTCTACCTCCTGGGTGTCCCCCCCGGTTGACCCCCTGATAGACCTCATTACTACCAGGGTGTGGAAGGAGCCCGACACCGTGGAGCCTATCCCGAAGCGACCCAACAAGATCCTTAGCCCCCCAGTGGATAGATTGTCTTGGGCCAAGGGAACCCCCGTGGATGCCATGCTGGTGGCGGCTGCCACCAAGAGAGAACTCGCGCAGGAGAGTTCTTCGGTTTACCCGCCAGATAAGGAATCTCGGGCACTGGACCGCATTGGGAAGCGGATGTTTAGTTCAGCAACCTTTTCTGTAAGGGTGCTGAACTATATGGCATATACCATTAGGCTGCAACGAGACTTAATTAAGGAATACGCTGCAGTCCCCCGAGAGTCCATTTCGGTCGAGGACAAAAAAGTTTTCTCGGCTCGTATGGCCACTCTGAAATCCATCTCTAACACGTCCATGCATCTACTCTCCCATGCCACGGAGGGAGCCGCTAGTGCCAGCGGAGCTGGGGTCGTCTTGCGACGTCACTCCTGGCTCCGTCTTTGCGATTTTGCGGATCCCTTCAAGGTGTCCTTCGCGAATGCACCCTTTGACAGATCTTCGCTCTTTGGCAAGACCGTTCGCGAGACGCTGGTCCAAAGCGAGAAGGATGGGAAGATGCTGTCTGCCATCGGGGTCCGCTTCTCTAATCCCCAACGATCCTTTTCTAGGAATCAGAGGGGACAAAAGAAGCTGTGGTTACGTAAGTCCCAGCAATCCTATCCGGCTTCGGACTCCTCGTCCTCTAGAGGCAGAGGAGGACAAGGAGGACGACGGCCCAGAGGGGGACCGCGTAACTTCAGGTCCAGGGAACCCTTCCCGGATAGACCCGCGCAGCAGCCCTGAGGGCTTACCCGGCTGTCCTTCTCTGGAGGCAGTTGGGGGGTGGTTGTCAGAGCACCTGTCAAACTGGGAGTCCATTATGACAGATCGATGGGTGCTCCGCATCATATCCAGAGGTTATACCATCCCCTTCATAAACCACCCTCCCTCGACCAGACACCTCCCTGATGTTCACCCGATCGAAGGGAGGCAGCAGCTTTAGAAATCCTGAAGTTGCTAGAAAAAAAAGAGCTATCCAGCCCGTCCCCCCAGACTAGTCCGGATTGGGTTATTACTCCAGGTTTGTTTTAGTGCCAAAAAAGACGGGGGACCTAAGACCCATTCTAGACCTCTCCGCTTTGAACCTGTTCATTCCCAAAGAAAAATTCCGGATGGTCACCCTCCAATCTATTCTCCCCCTTCTATGGCAGAACGACTGGATGTGCTCGATAGACCTCAAAGATGCGTACTACCACATCTTGATGGACAGGCGATCCAGAAGGTTTCTCCGCTTCCGGCTGGGAGCCAGTCATTACCAGTTCAGGGTTCTCCCATTCGGCCTCACCTCAGCCCCCAGGGTGTTCACCAAGGTCATGGCAGTGGTTGCAGCCCACCTGAAACTTCAGGGCATTCAGGTCTTCCCGTACCTAGACGACTGGCTCCTTACCGCCACCAACAGGCATCGGCTCTGCGTGGCAAGAGATTATGCTCTGACCCTTGCCCAGAGCTTAGGCATCTCTGTAAACCTCCAAAAATCCTCTCTTTGCCCCGTACAGGTACTGGAGTTCATAGGGGCCAAGTTAGATACCCGCATTTCTCGAGCTATGCTAACTGCGGACAGGATAAACAGCTTGTCGTGTCAGGTGCTAATTCTTCTTCAAAGCCCGGCCCCGGAGGCGGAATTAGTTCTGAGGGCACTAGGATCTATGGCAGCAGCCATCAGTCTCGCCCTTCACGCGCGTCTGCGAATGAGGATTCTGCAGTGGACCCTTCAAGATCAGTGGTCCCTGCTACTCCATCCGTTGAATACTCCAATTCCTCTGAGCAGAGTTTGCAGACACTCCCTTCTTTGGTGGCTCCACGCCCCAGAGCTGAAGGAAGGGAGGCCTTTTGTTGTCCCTCCCCCCCAAGCCACACTGACCACAGATGCTTCTTGCCTCGGGTGGGGGGCATTGTTCGGGCAGAACCGTCCAAGGCACGTGGACTCCCCTGGAGACCACTTTGCATATCAATGTCCTAGAGATGAGGGCGGTGCTTCTAGTGTTGCAAGCTCTCCACAACCTTCTGCCTCTGGGGACTATTGCAATCCAGACAGACAACATGTCAGTTGCCTGGTACATAAACAAGCAAGGAGGAACCAGGTCCTACCCACTTTGCCAGGAGGCTATGAGAGTGTGGAAATGGGCGATATCCACCAACCGCTTTCTGGTAGCAACGCACATTCCGGGTCGGTCCAACAATTTGGCGGACAAACTGAGCAGAGTGATTCTCACTCCGTACGAGTGGTCTCTCAATTCATCAGTTGCGAAGCAGATCTTCCGCAAATGGGGTTGGTCTTGCTGCGATCTTTTTGCTTCTCCCTTAAACACAAAATGCAGCGAGTACTTCGCAATACTTCCCCCCGAAGGGGAGAATCCCAGAGACACTCTAGTCCATGCTTGGCCATCCGGCCTACTTTATGCCTATCCACCCCTTCCGCTCATGACCAAGTTCATACAGAAAGCCCGTCGGTTGGGGAGCAGAGTTATCCTCATAGCCCCATTCTGGCCTCGCCAGATCTGGTTCCCGTACCTGCGGTCTCGCAGTGTATCTCCACCATGGATACTGGATCCCATTCCAGATCTGATTTCACATCCGGCGGGATTACAACCCCCAAACCTGGTGAACCTCAAGCTTGCGGCTTGGTTGCTCCAGTTCCACTGATGGCTAAGACTCCCGGTATCTCATCTCCTGTTAAGGCCATTCTAGTCGCAGCACATAAGCCGACTACTAGGAAGATTTACTACAGCAAATGGAAACGTTTCTCTGTCTGGGCTAAAGATAGAGGCCTGGATCCATTTACAGTTCCTATTCCTACTATTCTAGACTTCCTGTCTCTGATATTCCGACAAGGAGCAAGTGCTTCAACAGTTAAGGTTCAATTGGCAGCCATCTCCCATTTCCATGTGGGAGATGGACTAGGATCTTTGGCTTCTACAAAATTATGTAAAACCTTCTTACGGGGTGTTTTCCTCTTGAAGCCTCTGTTGAAAGTGGTGGTGCCTCCATGGGATTTGGCCTTAGTCTTACAAGCCTTGACAGGCCCACCCTTTGAACCCGCGGCTTCGATTCCATTAAAGTTCTTGTCCTGGAAAACAGCCTTTTTGGTGGCCATTACTTCAGCCAAAAGGGTGTCAGAACTTCAAGCCTTATGTATGAAGCATCCTTATCTCATTTTTCATAAGGATAGAGCGTTCCTCAGGACTAATCCGTCGTTCTTACCCAAGGTGGCTTCGGAGTCAAATATCAATCAGTCATTAAACTTACCCGTGTTCTTCCCAAACTTTCAGAATAAAGGAGAATACACATTGCATAAATTGGATGTGCACAGACAACTGCGTTTCTACCTGCACAGGACTAAGGATTTTCGCAAGTCGGACCAGTTGTTTGTGTCATTTGCTAAATCGGCCATGGGTAAGGCCATTTCCAAAGTGACTGTAGCAAATTGGATTTGTCAATGCATAGTCCACGGGTACTTATCTGCAGGCAAACCGGTTCCTACGGGAATTCGCGCTCACTCTACGAGGGCTGTGGCCACCTCTGCAGCCTTCTGGTCTAGGATCCCCTTGGATGACATATGCTCTGCAGCTACTTGGTCCTCTTCACATGTGTTTATTTCTCATTATAAGTTGGATATGGTATCGAGAGGTAGGGCTTCCTTTGGCTCTGCGGTGCTTCGAAATATCCTTCCATTGGCCGCCCAGGGTTTCTCCCTAGGTAGCTGGGGACTCTGTCCCACAGGTTGCAGAGCAAATGAAGTAACTACTTCAGATAAAGAAGTTATGTACTCACCATAACTTTCCATCTGAGTAGGTACTTCATTTGTCTGCAACCGACCCCCCCTGCCATCCCCCAAACCTTTCGGGATTCCTGATCACCAAAGAGATCTTGTTCTGCTTTAAAACAGTTTATCTGGTGTTACTTCCTGTATCGAAGGTAGGAGTTGTGTAAGAGGCGAAAAAATTTGATCTGAGGTAATGTAGCACATAGGGGATTATGGGTAGGGGGGAGGAGCTAGGAGCTCGGATCTTGTAGCTTGGAAAGCTGCCGGCTCGGATCCGATACCCACAGATTGCAGACAAATGAAGTACCTACTCAGATGGAACGTTATGGTGAGTACATAACTTCTTTTTTCTGTTTCTTCTTTTCTTCAGCCTCCAAATGCCACAGTCTCTCTGCTGATTCTGTTTCCAAATGTTTGGTCTCCAGTTCGAGTCTCTTTAATTCCAGACAGATTTTTAAGTCCTCTGAGGCAAAGTTGAACTGTCCCTTTTCTGAGAGTTGTACACCCTCAAGGCCAGTCTAGTTTTCCTCCTGGTTGCTGGTCTGTGATGCAGCTGTGACAAAGGCTGCAATCATCTCTGCTTTAGTCAGGTTGGCATACCAGTCCTTTGTCTTGGCACATCTCGGCTAACTGGCTCCTTGTCAGCTTGCCATACTCCTCTGCTAATATCCTTGCCTGCTGTCCCTGACTGACTAAGCTAACAAAATTTATTTTATTTATTTATTTTACACTTGTTAACTGGGAAAGTCTGACTGGATACAGGTCCATTTTCAGCGGAGGCCCGGGAAGAAAAGCTCCAAGTGTACAGTGAAATTATTACAGTGAATTATCACAAAATTAAATTTTTTTTTAACAATATATATACAGACAGGTGCAATTTCTACTCACATACCCACAGGATAGGTTGAAAGTTAGTAACCGAGAAAGAAAAAGTGATTTTTTTTTTTTTTTTTTTTTTTTTTTTTTAAGGAAGGAAATTGTGAAAAGCTTCAAGGGCACATTACTTGTGTAAATACAGTGAAATTTTTACAGTGAATTATCACAAAATTGAAAAAAAATTTAACAATATATACAGACCGGTACAATTTTAACTCGCATACACACAGGATAGGTTGTTAGTATCTGAGAAAGAAATAGTGATTTTTTTTAAAGAAGGGTAGTGTAACAAAAGGTGGTATCATCTTAATTTTAAATATTTCAGTAGGAGAGAGATTTACAAAATTCTAAGCAGTTAGAGGATCAAAGATATAATCTTGCGATGAGGTTCACATTGATAGATTCTGTTTGTGTGGCGGTTAGTCAGGGTTTGTACAGGGACAAAGCTAATGCATTTTTAGGTATTTCTTAAGAGATTTTTTGAATTGGGATAAGGAGGGGTCATTGGTCAGTTCCACAGGAAGAAGGTTCCAGTTTTTTCCAGCAGAGTTGGAGAATAGTGATGCACCAGCTGAATTGTTGGTTTTAACCGTCTGTACTAGCACTTTGTTGGAAGAGCGAAGGGTCTTTAGGTTACTATAGGGGGTGATAATATTTTTCAGTGTAGGTGTACTGTCTGGTTCGTAGAGAATTTTATGAACAACTATTAGTTGGTTGCATAATTCTAGCCAGCCTAATGATGAAAGTTAACACAGTGATGGGTTCTATAAGCTGACCCTGTGGCAAATCTGGCAATATTATTGTAGCAGCTATTCAATTTATTCAGGTTTGATTTGGATAGTTTAGCAAAGATGGTTGAGGCATAAAGAAGGGTTGATAGCAGATGTGTACGGGGAATAACAGTTCTAGTAGATGGGGTTAGGAATTGCTTAATCCTGTATAAAGAGCCTAGTTTTTTGTTAACTGTTTTAATAGTTTTGTTTATGTGAACATCGAACTTAAGTTTTTTGTCGATGATTACTCCCAGTAGTTTAGTACTAGGTTCTGGGGAAATTATGGTGCCATTTTTAGATGTTATTTTGAGAGGCGGTAAGGTCAAAATAAATAAAACTGTTGTGATATGAAACTCTGAATGTTGTGGCTGCTTCAGAGTACAAACACCTGCCTTAGTGACCACTATTTACAGGAATTCAATACCCACACCACTGAATCCCAATATGTGGATATCTCACCACTGCCAACCAATAAATGTGATGCTCCACCACTGGCCCAGTCATCAAGGAGCCTCATTCCTCACCACTGGCACCAGTGGGGGGCATAAACTGGGAGGATGACAAGGTACACACACACAATAGTTCCAGATGTAGCTCACTGTATTGAGTGCAATTTCCCTTAAGAGCACACAGAGACCACAGTCAGTCCAGGGCTGGTTTCTCCCTCTTTCTCCAGATCCCCAATAAGACTCCCCACTGGCACAGTTGTAGAGTTGAGTCCTTAGCCAGGGTTCCAAGCCAGTTCCTCCAACACTTTGCCCAACCAGTACTTTGTGTCCCTGCCCAATTAGCTGACACACACACACACACACACACACACACACACACACACACACACACACACTTGGAGATTTGTTTTACACACACGCACATACCCAGGAAAGGTTGTCACAGGTGTACTAGCTATGCCCCCTTCTGCTCAGGCTAGAAAGTAGTTATCACTGCCACCAGAACCCCTTATCAGCTATTTTAAGGCTCTTAAAGGGTGTCCTATCTTACTGTGTAAAGTTACTATTAATACAAATGATAGTTTGACCAAGAGCAAAGCTGTTAGGAGTGGCCTATATTGTCACCAAATAAATATTCAAGTGCTGTCAGAGCTTAAGCAGCTTTACAAAGATCACCCACAATGAAAGGTTGGAATATGTTTAGTAATAAATAATGAACAAGAAAATACTCCACATATATTTACAGTGACATCAGAGTTCAAAACCACAGGACATATTTAAAAAGAACATTGCAGGACAGAAGAAAATAAAAAAAGAAAAGCATCTAAACTAAGTTTCACTGTACTCCTGACACTATCTAAAATAATTACTATACCCTAGTTAATTTACTTAAGAGCAAGGCAGATGTGGTGAATGGATCTTCTCTAGTTGTTGTCAGGTCAAAGACAGAATACAGAATGCTGTCTCTCTTTAAGAGACTTCTTAAATTAATGTCTCAAATATTACTGCTGAGATAGCTTGCAGAATGACATCATTGCTTGTCATCTGACTCCTAGTTCCCAGGCCCCAAAACAACCATTGATGGCAACTGGTAACATTTAACATCTACCTGTGAAAATACATAGATAAGAGCTTTTGCTCAGATCTAAAGCAGATCCTGGAAGTCATAAAACACTTCCAAGACAATACAGAAAACTCCCTCGTTTAAGACATTGCATCTGTTGCTGTACTGAAACTGAAAGATGACATCTTTTTATGGCCTAGCCATAAAGCAGTTTAATTTCAGTAATTTCTGAATTTAACCTCCTACATTCCAGTTTCTACTATTAAAATATACATCCAAACAGTTACAACATTGCATGTGCACTTCTGTTCTATTCCAGTAGGGTACACTGTGGGTACATTTCAAAGAGCACTTTGTAAAATACTTCATCACACATCTGTACAAACCATCTTATATGACATACAGTTCTAATACATTTGTAACACAAACATCTATAAATCATGTTGATATTCATAAATGACATATAATTATTTAGAAAATGTCAGCTAGCTGGGCCAACAGTATCTCCTTTTGTGACATTTCTTCCCCCCTCGAAGACTCAAGCTAATTTGTTCACGTGACCCCTTGGGAAATGTTGCCTTAGAGAGATGAACCTATCTTGGAAATACCTTACCTCATTCCCTGTCTTGAGATTCCAGCTGCCTTGCCATTGCTGACCCCAGTACAGTGCTGCACTGTCCTATCGTATGCCTGCAACCCTAGGCTCCACCATAGTAATTTGGGATTTTGCAGGCTTGCTCCCTGTAACCATAGCTCCCCCTCAGATTCCTCCTGTCTTCTACTGCAAATGCTCAGGGCCTCCCTATTATGGTAAGGTTTCATGGTCTTAACATGGTACAGTTTGTGCCCCTGCCTCCTGCCCAGCAGTTCTACTATGTAGTCCTTCCTTACTACTTTGAAGGGTCATTCCCAAGCTGCCTGCAGCTCGTTGTGTCTGACAGGAATGAGAACCATAACCTGCTGCCCCACAGTATGCTCTCTAGCTCGAGCATCCCTATCATACGCTTCTGCCAGGTTCTCCTGAGCCAAGCCTATGAGTTCCCTGAGCCTTGTCCTGAGCCAAGCCTGTGAGTTCCCTGAGCCTTGTCCTGGGCCAAGCCTATGAGTTCCCTGAGCCTTGTCCTGGGCCAAGCCTATGAGTTCCCTGAGCCTTGTCCTGGGCCAAGCCTATGAGTTCCCAGAGTCTTGTCCTGAGCCAAGCCTATGAGTTCCCTGAGCCTTGTCCTGCACCAAGCCTATGAGTTCCCTGAGCCTTGTCCTGGTGTAGGACATATGCCACAACAGACTCCTTGTGGGATTCACACTCACCCTCCCACTCATCTCGAATCAAATGTAGAGGTCCCCTCACCCTATGCCCATACAGCATCTCAAAGGGTAAAAAAACCTGTGGATTCCTAGGGAACCTCTCTATAAGCAAACAACAGATGGGGCAGATATTTGCCCCACACCCTCTTAAACTGGTCTGCAAATGGCCCGTAGCATGGTCTTTAGTGTAGAGTCTAACCTCTCCACCAGACCATTTGTCTGGTAGGGGTGGCAGGGGGTGGTCTTTAGTTGCTTCACCCCACACTAGTGCTTTCACAGACAAACACTTCCAAGGCAATACAGAAAGCTCCCTAGGTTTAGACATTGTGTCTGTTGCTGTGCTGAAACTGAAAGATAATGTCTTTTTATGGCTTAGCCATAAAGCAATTTAATTTCAATTATTTTTCTGAAGTTAACCGCCTGTATTCCAGTTTCCACTGTTAAAATATACATCCAAACAGTTACAACAGTGCATGTACATTTCTGTTCTACTCCAGTAGGGTACACTGTGAATACATTTCAGACAGCACTTTGTAAAATACCTCGTCAGCTCACATGTCTGTAGAAACTGCCTTATATGACATGCAGTTATAAAACATTTGTAACACAAACATCTTGTATAAATTATGTTGATATTGACAAATGACATGTAATTATTTTCAAAATTCCAGATAGCTGGGCTGGCAGTATCTTCTTTCATGACAGTGCTTTCCAGGACACACATGGAGGAGGTTCCCCCAGGGGCAGAGGGGGGAGCTCCAGTGGTAGACACCACTCTCATGGCAGAGGTGGCCTGCAGAACCAAGGGTCCAGAGATTCATTCTTTGGCAAAACCTTCCAGCTCTTCTGAAAAGAGGCCCAATTATCCACCTCTGGAGGCAATTGGGGGTTGCTTGTCCCTGCATCAGAGAGCCTGGCTAGAAATAACAAATACTTTGGTGCAGAGGATCATTTACAGAGGTTATATAATACCATTTTCCCGTTGTCCTCCCAATTCAAGAACTTCCCTGATGATCCACCCAGTCAGAGGAACCAGCAACAATTCAAATACTAAAGCTGCTAGACCAGAGAGTCATCCAACACATGCCCCCAGACCAGATAGAATCCAGAACTCACTCAAGGTTCTTTTTAATTCCAAGAAAACAGGAGACTGGAGACAAAATCTGGATCTCAGTATTTTAAATGAATCCATTGAAAGACCAAGTTCCAGATGGTCACAGTTCAGTCCATTCTTCCTTTTTTAGGAGAAGGATGGTTGGATATGGTTGATAGACCTTCAGTATGCTTACTGTCACATAAAAATGAAAAGATGGTCCAGAAGGTTCTTACACTTAGCTGGGAACCAGTAATTGTCACAACCCCCAGAGTGTGTACCAAATACATGGCAGTAGTAGCAGCTCACTTGAGACTGCAGGGATTCTGGGTGTTTCCATACTTAGACAACGGGCTCATATCTGCCCCAACCAGGCATCCACTCATCATAGCAAGCGCAAAAGTGACCCAAACTTGTACTCTACTAGGAATAACTATAAACTACAAAAAAATCTCAACTAGAGCAGAGTCAAAGTCTAGAGTTCATAGGGACTCTGCTCATCACAAAATCATCAATAGCCTCACTTCCCCTCTCCAGAGTTCAGACAATAAGAACACAATTGGAAAGGATAGTCTCTAGTACCAGAGTTTCAGCCGGTTTAGCCCTTCAGGCTCTGGGATCAATGGCAGCAGTGATAACATTAGTGCCTTTAGCTAGATTTCACATGAGAATCCTTCAGTGGATTCTGGCCTCCCAGTGGTCCCTTCTTCATATTTATCTCCCCTTATCTGCCCCAGTGTGAATCACCGACATGTAAAAGGGATCTGATGTGTAGGATTCAATCAAGTCAGGGTCTACAACGTCATTTATTCATCCCCTCTCAGCCCAAGGCCATAGTGATCATGGATGCTTCCCAGCTGGGTGGGGGGGGCATTACCTAGGGAAGGCAGTCCAAGGCATGTGGTCCCCCAAAGAGGCACATCTGCATACCCAGTGTTCTAGAATTATGAGCAGTTTTTTCAGCATTATAAGCCTTTCAGAATGTTCTCCCTTCAGGAATGATTGTGATACAAACAGACAACATATCAGTGGTTCGGTTCATCAACAAATAAGGAGGAATGAAATCATATCCCCTATGTTGAGAAGCGCTTAGTGTATGGCAGTGGGCAATATCTTCCAACCACCTTCTTATAGCAACCCACATTCCAGGGAAGCCCAATGTTGTAGCAGACAAACTGAGCAGGTACATTTTACTACCTCACAAATAATCCCTCAGTCAGACTGTAGTGGAAATGATTTTCTGCAAGTGGGCCCAGCCATGCTGCAATCTCTTTGTGTCCCCCATGAATAATTGCAGCAGCTACTTTGCCCTAGTTTAGTTTCCACAGAGAGCTGCCAGGTTGAAGCAGAAAGTCATCCTCATTCTACCCCTTTTGGCCTAAGTAGATTTGGTTCCCCTTCCTGTGGCCTCATTTGATTCATCAACCTTGGATCCTGGACCAAACTCCAGATCTGCTGTCTCACCCAACAGGCATCATACATCCGAACCTCCCGGGTCTCAAGTTAATAGCTTGGTTTCTGCACTTCCAGTAATAGCCAGACAACCTATGCTGTCATCTCTTGTCTGCCGAATTTTGTTATCTTCCCTCAAACCATCTACAAAGAAACTTTATGCTAGCAAATGGAAAAGATTTGTGCACTGGGCACTTCAAAGTGATGTAGACCCCCTTTCTGCATGGATTCACAGTATCCTGGAATTCTTGACGTTGCTTTTTAAGGAGCCAGTTCTTGAACAGTAAAGGTTCAGTTAGCAGCAACTTCTAATTTCCCTGTTGATCTTGATGGCTCTTCACTTGCTTCCCATAAACTTTATAAATCCTTTCTATGAGGCACACTTCTAAGATACCCCCTTTATAGATTTTACTCCTCCATGGTACTTAACTCCCCTCAACCCTGCACATGATTGCGATTTCAAATTCCTTTCTTGGAAAACTTTGTTTTTGGTGGCTATCACTTCTGCCAGATGAATTTCAGAGATTCAGGCCTTACCTGTGAAGCCTCCATATCTAGTTTTTCATAAGGATAGAGTTGCATTACAAACGGGTGCGTATGGTTTGGCCAAAGTAGCATCATAGTCCAACATTGACCAATCCATTAATCTGCCAGTTTTCTTCCTGAATTGTACAAAGGTGAAGGTCTGTTACATTTACCAGATGTTCATAGGAAATTGCCTCAGAACTTCAGATCGATTGTTTCTTTTGCAGAAGGGAAGTTGGGCAAGCCTGTGTCTAGAGTTTCCCGAGCCAAATGGCTTACTAACTGTATTTCCTTTATTTGCAACAAGTTGAACTTGCCTTTTCCTAAACAACTCAACAAGGTGGATAAGCCGCTTCCTCAGCCTTTCACTCAAGAGCCTCCATGAATAACATATGTGCAGCAGCAACTTGGGTTTCCCCTCTCACCTTCATCTCTCATTACAAACTGGAATTATTTTCCCGGTGTAGGGCATGATTTGGCTCAGTGTTGCTTAGAAATATCCTGCCTTGAGATCACTCTGGTATTTAGGTAGCTGGGGACTCTGTCTCATCAGCTGAGGGCAGAATGAAAATCGACAACATTAGATAAAACGTTCTGTACTCACCATTACTTTCCATCTGTTTTGTCCATTATTGACAACATTAGATAAAAACGTTCTGTACTCACCGTTACTTTCCATCTGTTTTGTCCATTATTGACAACATTAGATAAAACGTTCTGTACTCGCCATTACTTTCCATCTGTTTTGTCCATTATTGACAACATTAGATAAAATGTTCTGTACTCGCCATTACTTTCCGTCTGTTTTGTCCATTATTGACAGCATTAGATAAAACGTTCTGTACTCGCCATTACTTTCCATCTGTTTTGTCTATTATTGACAACATTAGATAAAACGTTCTGTACTCACCGTTACTTTCCATCTGTTTTGTCCATTATTGACAACATTAGATAAAACATTCTGTACTCGCCGTTACTTTCCATCTGTTTTGTCCATTATTGACAACATTAGATAAAATGTTCTGTACTCACCGTTACTTTCCATCTGTTTTGCCCATTATTGACAACATTAGATAAAACGTTCTGTACTCACCGTTACTTTCCATCTGTTTTGTCCATTATTGACAACATTAGATGAAACGTTCTGTACTCGCCATTACTTTCCATCTGCTTTGTCCATTATTGACAACATTAGATAAAACGTTCTGTACTCGCCATTACTTTCCATCTGTTTTGTCCATTATTGACAACATTAGATAAAACGTGTACTCGCCATTACTTTCCATCTGTTTTGTCCATTATTGACAACATTAGATAAAACGTTCTGTACTCGCCATTACTTTCCATCTGTTTTGTCCATTATTGACAACATTAGATAAAACATTCTGTACTCGCCATTACTTTCCATCTGTTTTGTCCATTATTGACAACATTAGATAAAATGTTCTGTACTCACCATTACTTTCCATCTGTTTTGCCCATTATTGACAACATTAGATAAAACGTTCTGTACTTGCCGTTACTTTCCATCTGTTTTGTCCATTATTGACAACATTAGATAAAACGTTCTGTACTCGCCATTACTTTCCATCTGTTTTGTCCATTATTGACAACATTAGATAAAACGTTCTGTACTCACCATTACTTTCCATCTGTTTTGTCCATTGTTGACAACATTAGATAAAACGTTCTGTACTCGCCATTACTTTCCATCTGTTTTGCCCATTATTGACAACATTAGATAAAACATTCTGTACTCGCCGTTACTTTCCATCTGTTTTGTCCATTATTGACAACATTAGATAAAACGTTCTGTACTCGCCATTACTTTCCATCTGTTTTGTCCATTATTGACAACATTAGATAAAACGTTCTGTACTCACCGTTACTTTCCATCTGTTTTGTCCATTGTTGACAACATTAGATAAAACGTTCTGTACTCGCCATTACTTTCCATCTGTTTTGTCCATTTTCATTCTTTCTCAACTCCCCACCCACCAACCTTAATTTTTCTGGGTGGAGTGAGTTTTTGGGTGTACTACTCGCATTGTAAAGCTGCAGATGTAGCTTTGTTTACTTTTCTCCTGTATATTCTTTCATGTTCTTTACATATGATTAAATTTTTTATAGTCTGGAGACGAGATCTGAGGTAATGGGGGTTGGTACATTCTGGGTAAGGGAGAAGCTTGGGAGTTCAAAGTTGCCACGAGCTTTTACAGTGATCTAGTCAGATCAAGGGGCTCAGATCCAAACCCATCAGTTGAGGAAGAATGAAAATAGACAATATAGATGGAAGGTTATGGTAAGTACATGACTTTTGTTTAGTGTATCTTATAGTACAGGGTTGAGAAAGGAGAGGAATTACAGAAGAGGGAAAGTAGGGCACAGAAACGTGTGCGGTATGAATAGGGAAGAAGCAAAAGGGAGAAAGTGTAGTGATGATAGTGTAAGGTATAGTTAATAGGCAGGAAATTAATTGTGTAAAATATAATAGCAAGGTGGAGGCTAATGCTGTTACAGTTACAAATTAAGGCGCTATTTCATTAACCTGGTGTAGAAGATGAGCAGAGCCATGTATTTTTAGACAGTTTTTAAGAGAGTGTGTGAAGGATTTGAGGGGTGTGTCTGTCCTTATAGATGTGGGCATAGTGTTCCATACTTTAGCTATGGGATGAGAATACAGTACCCTCCTGATTTAGTCAGTTTGTGAACAGTGAGTTGAACTTGGTTACCTGATCACAGGGGCAGTTTAGGGGAATGCTTTTGTGGTATAGAATTTAAGACTCTGCAGATGGCCTCATAATGAATGCTTTTATGTGTGGTGATTAACTGAACATATTTTACATAGTTGAGTAGTTCTAGCCAGTTATGTGTTTTCAGTGCGTTGCAGTGATAGGTACAGCAGTGAGAATTTGATATAAATCTGACTATTTTATTGTAACATTGTTCAAGTTTTTGAGTAAGTGAAATTTGAAGATTAGTGCAGATGGGGCTCCATAAAGAAGAGAGGGCAGAAGATAACTGTGTGCAGGGGTGTATCTGGATGTGGAGGGGAGGAAATTTCTAGCTCTGTGGAGTAAGCTTAGTTTTTGGTGTGCAACTCTTGCTGTCATACCTTCCCAGACAAAATTATAATGTTGATTGGGAGATTGTATGAGTGATTGGAGGAGAAAATTCAAGTGGGTAGGTTCCTCTCTGATAATTTCTACTTGAGCAGAGGAAGCAGGCAGGGGTGTCCCCTTTCCCCTTTATTTGTATTATATTTAGAACCATTGGCGAAGAACATAAGAGACTCAGAAATTAATGGATATAAGTGGTATGGTAGTCAAGAAAAGCTGGGTCTATTTGCAGATTATTTTTATTTATTTTATTTTATATTTGATTACCAGGTTGGTCTGACTGGGCAATCAGGTGCCCGTTTTCAGCAAAAACCTGGAGATAAAAGCTCCATATACATGACAGTCATAAAAAATACAAAAGCTTCACATACATGATAAAAATACAAAAGTCAGAGATGAGTACAAATGAATAGAGCAAACAATAGTGCATCATGGCATAGTATGTTGAGAAGTTGGTGTACAATATATAGAGCGTACAGTAGTAAAACAGAAAATATAATGTATTTCAGTAAGAAAGTGCAGTAATACTTTGTACAGCTATATACATTTAAAAATGCAATTTGTTATGGTAGTTTTTTCTATGTGTTTGACCTTTGAGTAGTGCCAGAGGAAGATGTATCTGAATGGTGGTAGTAGGGCTAGCCATGGTCAGTACAGATACATTGCCAGATGAGATTGAGGTGGGCTTTTAATTGGGTTTTAAAGGTGGCACTGCTGTTTTGAAATCTGATATCCAGTGGAAGAGAATTCCAGATTTTAGCAACTGTGTAGGAGTAGAGAGATTTACCAGCACTGTCTACACTTCGCTACTTCAAGAAGGGCTTTGTTTGTGTATCTTAGTCGGCAAGCAGAATTGTGAAAGTTGAGTAAGCCCGAGAGATCAGTTATCTTGTTTGGGTGGTACAGCAAGTAATGAGACATGGTGAGTTGGTTATAGTTTGGTAAGTTGGGGAGTTCTAGCCAACCTAGTTGTTTTAGTGAGTGACAGTGGTGGGACTGGAAATTAGAGTTGGTTGTGAATCTAGCTATTTTATTATAGCACAGATGCGATGTTTGCTCTTGAGAGTGTTGATGGAGAAGTACAGAGAAGGTCAGAAGGAGTTGCATTGTGTTTTTGTAGACTTAGAGAAAGCATATGACAGGGTGCCTAGAGAGGAGTTGTGGTATTGTATGAGGAAGTCAGGAGTGTCAGAGAAGTATGTAAGAGTGGTACAGGATATGTACGAGGGTAGTGTGACAGCGGTGAGGTCTGCGGTAGGAGTGATGGCTGTGTTTAAGGTGGAGGTGGGGTTACATCAAGGATCAGCTCTGAGCCCATTCTTATTTGCAATGGTGATGGACAGGTTGACAGACGAGATCAGACAGGAGTCCCCGTGGACTATGATGTTTGCAGATGACATTGTGATCTATAATGAGAGTAGGGAACAGGTGGAGGAGACCCAGGAGAGATGGAGATATGCTCTAGAGAGAAGAGGAATGAAGGTCAGCAGGACTAAGATAGAATATGTGTGTGTGAATGAGAGGGAGGATAGAAGAATGGTGAGGATGCAAGGAGTAGATGTGGCGAAGGTGGATGAGTTTAAATAATTGGGGTCAATAGTTGAGAGTAACGGTGAGTGTGGAAGAGAGGTGAAGAAGAGAGTACAGGCAGGATGGAGTGGGTGGAGAAGAGTATCAGGAGTGATTTGTGACAGACGGGTAACACTAAGAGTGAAAGGGAAGGTCTGCAAGAGGGTAGTGAGACCAGCTATGTTATATGGGTTGGAGACAGTGACATTGACAAAAAGGCAGGAGTTTGAGCTGGATGTGGCAGAGTTAAAGATGTTAAGATTTGCATTGGGTGTGACGAGGGTGGACAGGATTAGGAATAAGTATATTAGAGGATCAGCCCAGGTTGGAAGGTTTGGAGACAAAGCCAGAGAGGCAAGATTACGTTGGTTTGGACATGTGCTGAGGAGGGATGCTGAGTATACTGGGAAAAAGATTCTAAGGAGGAAGCTACCAGGTAACAGGAAAAGAGGAAGGCCTAAGATAAGGTTTATGGATGTGGTGAGAGAGGGCATGCAGGTGGTTGGTGTGACAGAGCAAGATGCAGAGGACAGGAAGAAATGGAAACAGATGATCCGCTGTGGCGGCCCCTAATGGGAACAGCCGAAAGATGATGATGATGGACAGTTTGTGTAGGTCTGTCTTGTTCATAGGTTGGTACTGGGCTATCAGCCCTAGGGCCTATACAAGCCTAGCCATAACAATTCCCTGGATATTTCTTCCCACGATATTTACTTCCCTGGACCCCTGTCTAGCAGGGTGACTGACATGATCCCCAGGATGAATTTCCCATCTCCCATCCAATCATCAAGGTTCCTTTTGAAGAGGGTCAAGGAGGCTCTCTGCTTGACATGTATGGGCAGTCTATTCCAGAGTCTGGGGAGTCTCTGGGTCAGGAACCTATCATTGCAGCATGTTTTGTTCATTGTGATGACAAGGTTTAGATCCCTGGAGCGTGTAGCTCTGAGGGATTAGAATTTCTTTAAGTGGAGCATGTCCAACAGCTCAGGATTTGACATGGCCTTGTATGTTAAGCAGAGATCGCCTCTGAGTAGACGATATGCCATAGAGTGTAGCTGGAGTTTTTTTAAACGGTCAGTATATGGCATCTGCTTTAGGCCTGTGATTCTTTTAGTGAGGTATTTCTGCGACCTTTCCAGCTGTTGCAGATGTCTTGTGAGGTACATACCAAATGGGGCATTGTACTCTATAATGGGTCTAATGAGGGATGAGTACAGTGGGACAATGACATCCTTTTTTCTGGATGAAAAGACCTTAGTGATGAGGTGTGCCACATAGAAGGATTTCCTGACTGTTGTGGCAATGTTATCGAAGGTGAGACCACTGTCCACCTGTGTCCCTAAATCTCTCCTCACATTTTCGATGTTTAGTGTACTGCCACCTATGTGGTAATTCATAGGTACATGGTTTTTCCCAAAGGGGATACCTATACATTTCTTGGCATTAAGATTGAGCCCATGGCTCTGGCACCAAGCATCTATTTGTGTAAGGCCCTTTTGTAAAATATCTACATCATTTGGGGATTCAATAATGGCTCCCAGTTTGTAGTCATCTGCAAACTTTGTTAGCCAGAGTCTCTTAGTGTTGGCCTGTACTTCAGAGAAGTAGATGCCAAACAAGAGCGGTCCCAGGACTGAACCCTGAGGTACTCTACTTGTCGCTTGTCTGGAGCTGGATTTGGAGTCGGCTACTTTTACAGTCTGGGTTCTGTCAGTAAGCCAGTTGGCAACCCATCGAGTGACATAGGAATTTATGCCCAGCTTAGAAAGTTTATCTATGATTCCAGAGTGGGGGATGGTGTCAAAGGCCTTGGCGAGGTCCAGATAGGCTGTGTAGATCATTTTACCCTCATCCACAGCTCTGGAGAGTGATTCGAAGAAATCATTCAGGTTCAGGAGACAATATTGCCCCTTCACAAACCCAAACTGGGTGGGGTCCAGTGTTTGAAGGTTACCAATGTCTTTGTTTATGAGTTCCATGATAATGCATTCCATGCCCTTGCATTTCAGGCTCGTCAGACTGATGAGACGGTAGTTCCCAGTTAAGTTAAGGTTTGTTAATACAGAGGATGCATAGAGCAATGTAGCGAGAAGGTGAGTTCTGGATATAGTAATTTGAGTTTTTTGGTTTGATAGTTTTTGCAGAGATATAGGCTTCCAAGTTTTTTATTGACTTTGGATATGGTTTGTGCTACGTTTGTCTGACTTAGGTTTTGGTTAAGTATTACACCAAGACGTTTAGCTTGCGATACTGGGGAGATATTGGTGTTATAGCTTGTGATACTGGGGATATATTGGTGTTATAGCTTGCGATACTGGGGATATATTGGTGTTATAGCTTGCGATACTGGGGATATATTGGTGTTATAGCTTGCGATACTGAGAATATATTGGTGTTATAGCTTGCGATACTGGGGATATATTGGTTTTATAGCTTGCGATACTGGGGACATATTGGTGTTATAGCTTGTGATACTGGGGATATATTGGTGTTATAGCTTGCGATACTGGGGATATATTGGTGTTATAGCTTGCGATACTGGGGATATATTGGTGTTATAGCTTGCGATACTGGGGATATATTGGTGTTATAGCTTGCGATACTGGGGACATATTGGTGTTCTAGCTTGCGATACTGGGGATATATTGGTGTTATAGCTTGCGATACTGGGGATATATTGGTGTTATAGCTTGCGATACTGGGGACATATTGGTGTTATAGCTTGTGATACTGGGGATATATTGGTGTTATAGCTTGCGATACTGGGGATATATTGGTGTTATAGCTTGTGATACTGGGGATATATTGGTGTTATAGCTTGCGATACTGGGGATATATTGGTGTTATAGCTTGCGATACTGGGGATATATTGGTTTTATAGCTTGCGATACTGGGGACATATTGGTGTTATAGCTTGCGGTACTGGGGACATATTGGTGTTATAGCTTGCAATACTGGGGATATATTGGTGTTATAGCTTGTGATACTGGTGATGCTGGGAATGTTTGGGTGTTACTGGCAGAACTGACAGAGAAAAGAGCAGATGAGTCAGTAGTTCTGGTTGGCGGAAAAGCATCAGTCGAGTCTTTTTGGGGTTAAGTATTAGTTGTGAGTTTTTTAACCAGTTTTCGATATTGGAGAAGGCTTCTTGGGTATTAGTCTGGAGTGTTTGGAGTATGGGGGCTGAACAAATTAGTGTAGTATCATCTGCATATTGGACTATTGCATTTTGCTGGGTGGTGGTGTGGATGGTGTTTGTACTTAATGTAGTAGGGGTTCCAGAATGGATCCCTGCGGTACATCTACTGTTTCTGGGAGAGGGGGGATTATGCCACTTAACTGCTTGTTGATGATTGGATAGGTAGTTTTGAAACCAGAGCAAGGAGGCGTTGTTTAGGATGAGTTTGGCTAAGATAGTAAGTAGCAATTTGTGGGATACTGTATCAAATGCTTTGGACAGATCAAGGAATGTGGCAGGTATGCTGAGGGATACTGTATCAAATGCTTTGGACAGATCAAGGAAGGTGGCAGGTATGCTGAGGGATACTGTATCAAATGCTTTGGACAGATCAAGGAAGGTGGCAGGTATGCTGTGGGATACTGTATCAAATGCTTCGGACAGATCAAGGAAGGTGGCAGGTTTGCTGTGGGATACTGTATCAAATGCTTTGGACAGATCAAGGAAGGTGGCAGGTATGCTGTGGGATACTGTATCAAATGCTTTGGACAGATCAAGGAAGGTGGCAGACACTAGGTTTCCTTGGCTTCTACATTGATTGACAGTGTTGGTGAAGGATATGAGTGCTGTGGTGGTGCTATGGAGTGGGCGAAAGCTGTATTGGTGAGGAGACTATTAAGTAAATGTGTCATCAGCTGAGAATGGATACATTTTTGATAGGAGAGATAAGATTGCTATGGAGTGGTAGCTGGTATGTTCGGTTGAGGGCCCACCTTTGTGTGAGGGTATTATGTAATATGTTTTCCATAGGGCTGGAATTGTATGCTTGTTGATAGACCAGTTGATAAGTATCGAGATGGGATAAGCTGTAGCACTAGCTGAAATTTTGAAGTACTCTGCAGAAAGTTTGTCAATGGCCAAAGTGGTGGGTTTTAGTTTAGGGAGGTGCTTGTATATTGTGTTGGTAGGAACTGGTTTGAGAGTGAATGGAGGGTATGAGTTTGGGTTGCTGATTTGTTGAGGGGAGAGTGCAAGGCTGGCTAGTTAGGTTAAGGATGGAAGAAGTGAAATAGTTGTTAAACTGGGTATCTATCTCTATATTATCTCCTCTGACATTGGGGGGTTAGTGGTCTGTTTTACTTATAGCTCTGTGTAGTGATTTTTCTTATCTTGTATTATCTGTTTTTTGCTTTATTATGTAGTTTGAGGAAGATCTGCCTGTTGTGATTGGTCTTATTATGATACCAGGTATCCCAAGCTTTATCCCTAAATTTTAAAAGGGTTCTTATGTTTTTAGAGAGCCATGGGGCTGGGTTGGTTTTTATTTGAATTGTATGTGGGGGGACCATCTGATTTAATATGTTTAAAAAGGTGGAATTGAAGTAGTATACTGTTTTAAGGGGAGCCTAGCTGCAATACCTTAGTGCATTAATGAAGTGCTCATTACTGTGTTAAGGGGAGCCCAGCTGCAATATGTTAGTGCATTAATGAAGTGCTCAGGTATGAAATGTTTTGAATTACAGATTTCACGTAAGCTGGTTGTTTTAGTGGTTTTGAGGTGTTTTAATGTGATTGTGGGTAAATGGTCACTAAGGCCAGTTGGTACTGTAGCATAATATTGGGCAGTAGATGGGTTGTTTGTAAGGATCCAGTCTAGTATGGATTCCTTGTTTGTATTTTTGTCAATGCGGGTGGGTGTTTGGATAAGGTTAGTATACGAATACAGGTTGATGTGATTAGAGGGATAGTTGTGTTGATGGATTTCTAGTCAGTGTTAAAGTCTGCTATGAGGAGTGTCTCCTGTGGGAGCTTTGTGGATGTCCAGTTTAGTATAGACTCGAGAGTAGATATGTTGTCACATGGGCTTCTGTTGATTGATTTGAATTTTGGTGAGTAGAGTTTCTGCATTGTTAAATGTTGGGATTTCTTTATGTATAAGATCTACCTTGAGGACAGTCTTGTATAGTATGGCGATTCCTCCACCTTTTTTGATAGTTCTATCAGCCCTGATTATATTATAACCTGGGGGAAGTATCTCATTGTCCTTAATGTCGGGTTTGAGCCAGGTTTCTGTACTGAGTGTAATGTCTGGGTTGTAAGTGGAGAGTGTGGCGTGTAGTTCATAAATTTTGTTCAAGATATTTCTAGTGTTTATACTAAGCATAAGTAGATCACAGGGCTTTTTACAGATAATTGCATGTTGGATATTTGGACTACTGAGGTTGGTAGTGTCAGTTGTGGGGCCTGCGTTGGGGTGTATATCACTACAAATTTGGAATTGTGTTTACAAGAATCAACATAGATATTGTATTTTGAATAGAAGTTTAGTTAATCTGTTGTGTTTGGTGGAATTAATATATTTGACTGTATAGCTCAGTGGTAGAGTAGTTCAGTAAGTCAGGTTAGATGCAGGAAAAGGCAGTGTTACTATGTGGTTGGTAGGTGGAAGTTAGGGTTGGGCTGGGGTGAAATATTTGAGCGTAACCGTGTAAAGTGTAACAAGGGTAGCTGATAGTTACTTGAGGGTTTGTGGGCAGCGGTTCAGCTGGTGGTGATAATATAAGGATATAGAGAATGGTAGGAGGACTTGGTAGGTGCAGGGTGGGAGCTTGGTAATATTTGCAATTGCGTTCGTGTTTTGGGATTGTTTGGGGGGGTTGAGGTGTTGTGTCTATAAATTGGCAGATAATGTGGTCGGGTGGGAATTGAGGACAGGGAATGGAGTGAAGCCTGAATGTAGCGGGCAGGCCCAGATCAATAGTCAGCTCTTAGAAACCACTCAGGGAACCTTAAGAAAAGGTATGCTGCTTTGCACAGTCACTATTCTTTATACTGTTAAATTAAGGCAAGTGTAGACGTTATCTAATTTTAACCTGAAATTCTTAAAAGGGTATAAAATTAAAGCTGGGGTTAGTTACAGATGAAACAGGTGAGGTAATGGAATGCTATTTTATAGATTTAAGTGTTTCTAAAAAAAAAATACACTTTACTTGTGGGGGTGACTTACTGGAGAGGGTTATTCAGCTGTTGCTTCCTGGTGATGTACTTGCCAGTGCAGTGGTTTGATTAAGGAACTTTACAGCAGAATCTACTAACACACTCCCTAACATTTGTTTAAGTTAGTGCAGTTAAGGTATTGTACTCTCTAGACACTTGGAAGTTAAGCACCTACATTAGTTTATTTCATACCTGATAAAACCAGAAAAGAACATTTCAGTGTGCTGTGGAACATTTTGAGATAGTTTCAAATCTTTTCGAGATGCAAAATTAATGAAGCAAAAACAAAGGCACGTAAATTGATTCAGCGATACCCCTACTTATGGGGGCACGGTACAATGACGTACTTAGGGGTATGGATTAAAAATCCTTCTGGTGTGGTAGCTAAGGATATGTGGGAAGAGACTAAACAAAAGACAATATAAAAACAGAAAATGGAATCTCTGTTATGTGGATATGGATAGTAAGAAACAAGCAGTTAAAATGGTTTCAGTCCCTTTAGTCTTATACACAGGTCAGGCATATTTTTATCAACCAAAGGAGAAGTAGTGGATAGCAATTAATAAAGAGCTAAAGGAATTTATCTAGGAGGGGAAGATGGCAAGAGTCAAGTGGGATAAGATGATTCTTCCAATAGAAAAAGGCAGATTGGGATTACTGATTTAAAGTGATATTTCAGAGCTATACAGTTAAGGCTTATATACATAGCACAATCAAAAACCAAGAGTTCAAAGGGGAAAGGGATGATGATGAAACGAGATAAACAAAAGAAAGAAGAGACCTGGATTTTGGATGCAGATCTTTAAGGTGAATAACAAATCTTTAAGGTGAATAACAATAATCATACAGAACATTATATTCATAAAGTAACTGAACATATTCTAAGAATAAGCCATCATGAGAAAGGAGGTTCTGCTGATAGGGATGACTGCAATTAGGGATATAGACCATAGCTAAGACAGGGTTGGAATTTAGTGGAGAAAACTGGCAAAGGAACCACGGTACTGGGAGCAAATAACTAATGAGTGAAAGGTAATCGAAGATCCCAAGAATTTATTTGGACTCCAGGTTAGAGATTGCCATCCCTGTCAAGGATTGAGGTTGAGTATAGGCAAAGTGAAAGAAATAGGGGGTTCTAAACAAAAGAGCAAGACTGGTAGAGTTTTTAGTAGAACCTAGAACAGAAGCTGCTGTTAAAAAAAGGAATAATTAGTAGAGCATATAAAAATTGCGTGATAACTATAAGAATCAATCAGAGGACGTTGTAAAGGATTGGGAGAGAGATTGCATAAGATTTCACAAAGAAACGGGGGAATGTATGTATGTCTCCCAAATATGCAACATAATCTAAATTATTTAGATTTTTTGCTTGGAAATGTTTACATAGGTAATTTTATACCCCAAGTAGACTCCGGAGAAGTTTTCTCAGGTAGACAGCAAGTGCTGGAGGTGTGAAGGGGAAGAAAGAGGTAATTAGGAACATATTTTCTGGGAGTGTGCTGAATTGGCAAACTTTATGGATTCCATGCAGATTAGTCTGTCAGAGATACTGGGCAATCAAACTGGCGTAACTAGGCAAATCATTTTTCTGAGCTACGTTAGAGAACCGGAATTGCCTAGACATAGTAAGGCTTTACTGAGTCTGATTATGGTGGCTGCCAAAAAAGCAATTTTTAGAAAATGGAAATTAAAGTCTAAACCAACTATACTAGAAGTAGTGAATGTAGTAACAGAGATACCGGGGCTCAGTTTGGTGAAGCTGCTCAGAGTTTGGCGTTCTTAGCCCGAGATCTGAAGTGCATCTAAGAAAATCCAAGGCATGCACTGAAATATTCAAAAATAAGTAGAATTTAAGCTTGTTTCTTGCACTTGTGTACTGCATTTCTATGAACTGTTGCTTTATTTTATTCTGCTGTGACTGCTTCATTCTGCACTGGTATATTTTGCTTAATTTGCCTTAAATAGCACAGGCTAGACTCAGACTTGCTGAATCTAGACTGTTTGGTATCACGTGTGCAGTAAAACCAGCCATCTTACATTGAGTGGCCCCCCTGCACCCTTGTGGCAGAAGTGTGTAGCTCAGGACCCATGTGAGTTGGAAATTACTAGATTAATGGATCTACAAGGGGCTTTTCTGTTGGTAGATTGTGTTAGAACTGTTTAAATTCATTTGTATTTAAGCACCGTGTTTGTGCGCCATTTGGCGGAGCTGCTCAGAGTTTGGTGTAGCTACCCACTACTCAGCAGGGGTTAACAGTGCCTTGCATAGATGCAAATGCCTGGAATTAAATTTTTCCCCTGAACACCACTCAGTGAAACCCTCTCGGGCATCCCTGCTGCTGCTGCTTGGGCAACTCAGTTGTACTACAGGCAGCTCAGCTAAGCACGGTCAAGCATCACCGCACTTTCCTCACTATCACTAATCCTGTAGCACTTTCCTAACTTTCACTAATCCTGTAGCACTTTCCTTACTATCACTAATCCTGTAGCACTTTCTTCACTATCACTAATCCTGTAGCACTTTCCACACTATCACTAATCCTGTAGCACTTTCTTCACTATCACTAATCCTGTAGCACTTTCCACACTATCACTAATGCTGTAGCACTTTCCTCACTTTCACTAATCCTGTAGCTCTTTCTTCACTATCACTAATCCTGTAGCACTTTCCTCACTTTCACTAATCCCGTAGCACTTTCCTCACTATCACTAATCCCGTAGCACTTTCCTCACTATCACTAATCCTGTAGCACTTTCCTCACTATCACTAATCCTGTAGCACTTTCTTCACTATCACTAATCCTGTAGCACTTTCCTCACTATCACTAATCCTGTAGCACTTTCCTCACTTTCACTAATCCTGTAGCACTTTCTTCACTATCACTAATCCTGTAGCACTTTCTTCACTATCACTAATCCTGTAGCACTTTCTTCACTATCACTAATCCTGTAGCACTTTCCTCACTATCACTAATCCTGTAGCACTTTCTTCACTATCACTAATCCTGTAGCACTTTCCTCACTATCACTAATCCTGTAGCACTTTCCTCACTTTCACTAATCCTGTAGCACTTTCTTCACTATCACTAATCCTGTAGCACTTTCCTCACTATCACTAATCCTGTAGCACTTTCCTCACTATCACTAATCCTGTAGCACTTTCCTCACTATCACTAATCCTGTAGCACTTTCCTCACTATCATTAATCCTGTAGCACTTTCTTCACTATCACTAATCCTATATAGTTTTTAAGTACCCTTGCTAGTCCCAGAGCAATAGCTGATCTTTTGCCCTCCAACAAACCAGGAACTACCTGCTGCTATGGACAGTCCGTTTCGTAACATTTCTCCATCCATTCTGATTGGCATGGGCATCCTGAGACAATGTAGCAATTGCCTCGTGCATACCTACAACCACCTACTCCTAAAGCAAACAAATACAATATGTGAGAGATATGACTATACCACGAAAGTTGAATCGGTCATCTCACATAGCAATAAACAAGACATGAAAAAGGATGTCAGCTCACACACCTCACCTGTCACAAGATAAAGTCAAGACACAACCACACTTAATGCAGAGGTACTCACCAAGTGCTTATCAAAAGACCAGAGACTTCCCAAACGCAGACAACCCTCGCATACTGGTACACGAACAGAATCCACCAGTACACATAACACATATAACTATGTCTCAGCAATCAAGCCCCCAAGGCAAAACCAAATTTTTTAGTCATAGGCAACTCAATAGTGAGACATACAGATGTCCCTGTCATCAGGGTGGACAAGGAGTGGGTCACGGTCAGCTCCCCTGTCAGGTACCAGGGCACTCCAATCTCTCACGCACTCAGTCACTCAGCAGCAATTACCATTATGACTCTGTCATAGTACATATTGGAGTCAATGACTTGAGATGTACCTCTCTGGACTGTATGAAGAGAGACATGATAGAGCTCTCAGATGTGTGTGCTAGGCAGGTATGTCCATAGCCCTAAACAGCATTCTGCCTTCATCTAGGATGATGCCATAGTACAGACAAAAAATGATTGATTTTAACAATTGGCTTAGCCACTCATGCTACTCCAAGAGGATCCATTATCTGCCAGCCTGGGAAGACATGGTTGACAGACCTTGATGCTCCACCAGAGACCGCCTTCACCTGTCTCCTCAAGGCTTTAGGATATTGGCAAAGACAATTGCCTCCCCCATAGAGCCTTTTTAGGCTATGTCAAAACAACAAAACATCCGACATAGAAAAATACTGCAGAGACAAATTCAGGGTCATCCTACTTAATGTTAGGAGTCTAAACAGTAAGCTGCACTCCCTGGAAGCACTCCTTATCTTGGAAGGTGCTGACATCTGTGCAGTAGCTGAGACTTGGTTCAAGGCCATGTAGTGTACCGCAGCTGTGGAGGGCTACAATGCCTTCCACACATTCAGACCTCAGAATGAACCAGAAAGAGCCAAAGATGGAGTTGCATCTATTTTCATTAATCCAAATACACCTTGCGATTGGTGAAAGAGTACAACTGTCTTGAGCTACTGCAGGTCCAAATAACTATAGTCAAAACAGCCTGCCACATCATATGTCCCCCACCATGAACCGGGAGAAACACACCGCTACCTGGACTTGCTTGAACTGCTCAGTTTACAGCCAAACACCTTGGTCATGAGAGAGTTCTACTACCTATCCATCGAATGGGCAGCTTACATGAGCACAAACACAACTGCACTTCCTGGACTTTAACTCAAATGTAGTGGAACAGTTAGTCTGCACCCCAACAAATGGCTGAAATATCCTAGACCTAGTACTTAACCTGGTGGCTACTTCATTACCCCCAGTGTACTGTCTTCCATAGTTGTCAGACCATAAATCTGTCTCATGTGAAGTAAAGATCAGACCTGACACCCCCAACAGGAGCGAAAAAATTTCTCCATAGTAAGCCATCACCTCCCATGCAATGGTAAATGGTTTCAAAGCCCCTGCTAACACAGGTAACAATCACTCTTATGCAGAGAAGTGCACAAACGCCCTATATAGCCACTTAAGCAAATATATTGACTTGGCAGTGTACCTGACAGGACTAAAAGTGGGTCTTCTCCCAAAAACATGCCACCCTGGTGGACTGCAAGTATAAATAAGGTATAGAACAAAAGAAAGAAACTGATGTCTAAGAGCAAGAAGGAACATTCTCAGCAAAGGAAAACTAGTCTACACAGCCTAAACAAGCAAATCAAATACCTTCTAAAATCTTTTAAAGCAAATTATGAGACTAGACTGACATCCCTAGCTAAAGACAGTCATAAGGCTTTTTTTAGCTATGTCTGAAACCTCAAAGGGTATACCCAGCTGTGTGTCAAAATTATAGTGGGTGGCACCACTCGCCCAGAACCTGAAGAAATCACCAACCTGCTGGCTGACAGATTTGGTGACAGTTTCACCCCCCCCCCCCCAACTGTCCCCACCAACTATACCCCATAGTATTCCAGACACCTGTCCTCTACCATTTATCTCCAAGTAACAGGTTATTCAAGCACTCTCCATATTCAGAAATATGGCCTGTATGGGATCAGATAACATCCCAGGCTGCATACTAAACAATCTAAAACAAGACCTAGCAGAACCACTTACCTGTCTGTTGAACCACAACCTGAGCACTGTTTTTTTGCCAGAGAAGTGGAGAACAGCAACAGTAATCCCCTTTCGCAAAGGGGGTCCATCAACTGACCCTGGGAACTGTAGACCCATTAGTCTGACCAGCCTTATCTGAAAGGCCATGGAAAGAATCATCATGGACCATATCAACCAAGGATATGGGCAACCTTCCAACACTTGACAACCCAATTTGGTTTTATCAAAGGTAGATATTGATTATTAAACCTGGTGAAAATCTTTGAGAAAGTCACCAAAGCCCTGGATGAGGGTAAAGTAGCACACACCGCCTATCTTGATTTAGCCAAAGCATTCAACACAATTCCCCACTCAAAGTTCATTAAGAAACTCTCCCAGCTAGAAATCAACCCATTTGTTATTAGATGGGTAGCAAACTGGCTCACAAATATAACACCTACTGTTAAAGTTGGGGAATCCACCTCCACCAGTAGACCAGTTACCAGTGGTGTACCACAAGGATCTTTACTGAGCCCTCTACTGTTTGGAATTTATTTTTCTGAAGTCCAGTCAAAAGTTGATGTCTGTGGTTTACTAAGTTTACAAACGACTGTAAACTGGAAGCAATCATAAACTGAAACTAAATGGAAAAAAATGCCTCATTATCCCTTTTGGCAGAGAAGTAGCCCCTGCTAGTTACGATTTAGACAGCACCCCTCTAAGCTCAAACATAGTGGTGCAAGACTTAGGAAGGGTAAGGTTGGTTAGCTATCATCCAGTATTCTGCAGATACAAGAAAGAATCAAACTTCAACTCTGATAGACTACAACAGGTTTTAAGAGTCAGTACTAATCCACTTTAAAGCATATGTACGCGCTCTACTGATTAGGTTTGTCAGCATGGCAATAATAGTTCTGAACTTCATAGTAACTGATCTTGTGAAACTGCTTATAAACAAGACTGAGATTTTAAGAAACTGCAGTTGCAAAGACTCTTCCTGCATTTATTTAGAATTCGGTATAGTTCCTAGAGGGCTCAGGATTACGAAGATGCCATCATATGAGAATAAATATCCTGAGCTCTTGTTAAAATGGCAGGAATTAAATTTAAAATTGAGCATAGACTATATGAAGCAGACTTGAGATCTGAAATTGAGAGTCTGGAGGACAAGCTTGTGAATTCTGCACATTTTAAGTTTGTTTCTAATGAATATCGAAATAGGTTAGAAAACCTAAAGCTGCTTGAAGATAAGCTTGTGTCAGTTAAGAAGCTTAAAGTTCTTCAGGATTTAAATGATTTTAAACAAAGGAACATTTTCCATTGGCCAAGAAGTAGTGAATGGATGACATCACAGCTAGCACCCCCCCACGGCTGTGAATACTGCATTTCCTACTTCCGCTGCCATTAATTTTGCGAGTGTTTCTACTTTTGAGCCTGTGAATTCATCTACAAGTCAAGCGTTTATGCATTGACGCTGTCGGTGACTTAGACAACTTCAACAATTCCATAATAAGCCTAAATAATTCTACCGGAAAAGGTAGAAGTTCAACAAACAATGTAGCGCAGGCTGATAGAAATACTTCAATGCTATCTGAGAATGCTGTACAGAGTGAAAACAATTTAGTGGCTACAGGTGGTGTTTTCTGAGGGAATATGAAGTTCTAGATACTGTTTCCTGTTCAACTCAAGAGAACGATCTAGAGGACGAAGCAGAAGTCAAAAGAAAGGTGGAGGAAGAGAAGGGATCGGGCTAACCACTGTTACACAGATGTGCCCACGAATGAAAGTCAAGGTAGGACCTGTAACGAGAAGCAAGAAACAGAGACTTGATTAATGTCCATGCCGATGTTGTGTAAAGAGAAGCAAGAACAAAGACTTGATTAATATCTGTGCCGATGTTGTGTAACGAAAAGCAAGAACAAAGACTTGATTAATGTCCGTGCCGATGTTGTGTAAAGAGAAGCAAGAACAAAGACTTGATTAATGTCCGTGCCGATGTTGTGTAATGAAAAGCAAGAACAAAGACTTGATTAATGTCCGTGCCGATGTTGTTAATTTGTCCAAATATACAATGAGTGCATCAGAGTCAAAGCTATTAGCTAAAGGTCTGTCTTTTATTCCTGCCTGTGACGGTGATTTTAGTAAGATTATGACAGAATTTAAGTTATTTTCTAGGAATATTGATCTAAAGCTAATACAGAAAAATGATCAAAGTCAGAATACTGATTGTTTAAAAAGATCAAGTGCCTTTATACCATTAAGTACTCCGACTGTGAACGCATTCCACACTGTGTGAACAAGAGTATGATATACTTTTTAAATTTGGCAGTGCTTTTAATAAATTTTATAATTCAGGTAATGGTGAATGTACAGCACTGAAGAAATTACTGTTAAACAAGCAGATATGTGTGGGAAAATTGTGGTTATGGATGTGCAACAGTATAACTGGATATATGAGTTTTTATCTGATGCTAATACTTTGCAGAGAGTAGATATTTTGTGGTTAATGCCATTATTAATAAGGTTAAAACTTTTCTTTATGATTTACTAATGGAAAGTCAAATCACGCCTGAAATATATAATTACCTTTATTCTGCCAAACATGTTATTCTGATAATTTATGGGTTTCTGAAAATACACAAGAGTTTAACAGCTCCACCTATGAGGCCCATTATTTCAGGTAACAGGTGAATGTTCTTCATGTTTCACTGTTGTAGTCATCACACTTTGGGTTGTCTGCCTGCAGGTAGCCCTCAGTCGGCCCGAATACCAGAGACTTAGTATTTCTGCATCGGTTGCTGTCACTCCAGAACTGACGTCAGGGGTATAAAAACAGGCAGCCCGACACCATTACATCAGTCTTTCTTGCCGAGGAGCCCGAAGCAGAAGCAGTTAGCAAGTGCTGCTTGGCCACTACCTGAATTTTAGTTCCGACTTGAATCATCCTGAAGTCTTCTAAAGCTAAGTACCCTGTTGGGGATCCTTTTTTCTTGCTCTAACCGATGTCAGAAAAAGTTAACAATTGCCTTGCCTGTGGAAAGCAAATACCACACAGAGATTTTCATTCTTACTGCGTCCCCTGTTTAGGCCCAGACCACGATGTACCTCACTGTCTGTTTTGTGCCTTGTTCAACACCCGAGCCATTAGTCGTTGGGCTCTCTTTGTCACTAAATTCTTCCGCTCTCGATCTCTGGATTCAGAAATGGCTTCAGTAAGCCATCCGACTACCAATATACCAAAAAAACATAAGGATAAAGACAGAGACCACATAGGTCCAAAGCTGCTGACAATGCTTCCGTTAAGCTAGTCGCCAGTTCACCATTACTCATTGAGGAGCTTTCGCAGCCCCTGATACCCGCTTCTGTGGATTCACAGGCCTCTACTGAGACCCATTCGGAGTCCAGCATGCCACAAGACTCTTCTTCCACTATGGCACTTGCAGAGGTCTCTACCTTGGATGGGTCCGGAGCTGCTGTGCAGGCACCGGCTTCTGAGGCAGCTCTTCGCACTACTGAGGTTTGACTCAAACCAACCATTTCTTTTTTATCTAAAACTACCAGGTTTCTTAGGCCAAGAGTACGTGCTACGCCTAGAAAACCGATGACCAAAGCGCATGCACCTCCAACCATGCCTCAACGACAAATGCTTAGAATGGCAGAAGACCTTATTACGCTGATTAGGGGAAGTCAGCCTTCCCCTGCTAAGAGGAAAAGAGACCAGTCCCCTGCAGCTTCAACAGACCAGGAGTCCGATGACTCTGAGGTATCTGATTATGAAGACATGCCCTTATCTGCTTATGAGAATTCAGATGCAGAGGACTCCATTCCCTCTGCCTCCCCTCCTGAGAATTTTTCTTTTGGTGAAACCTTACATAATTTAAGAGAGCATTTCCACTGGGAATGCCAGGACTATCCTCAGTCCAAAAAGAGACTCAGGGAATTCTTAGATTTGCCACAGCACAGACCTTTAGCAATACCCCCTGTCCTGGAGGTTGTTGGTGATGTTTGTTTGGAATCCAGTCTTACTCCTGATACTTTACCTCCTGCCCCTAGGAAACCAGACAGGTACTACAGAGTACCTGACGCACTCAAATTTCTTTTCAGGAATCCTACTGCTGACCCAGAGATCATTTCCCAGGGGCCTAAAGGTGTCAAGGCAACTGCAGCCAAGAATCCCACCCCTTCGGACAGGGATTCCAGAGCTTTGGACAGATGAGGCAAGAAGGTATATACCTCTGCTACTCTTGCTATTAGGGCATTAAATTGTCAGTTTCACATGCTGAAATACCAGCAACATGTTATGGAACTTATTAAACAAAAGGTGGCAACTTTTACAGACTGTGCAGAACATAAGGAATTGCAGGAGCTTATGCACTCTGCAAGCCAAGTCAGCAGGCATACTTTGCAATGTGGCTGTGATGCCCTAGAGGCATCTTGATGGGCAGCAGTCACTGGTTCTGTACTGAGAAGACATGCTTGGCTCAAGGAGCAGATCTAAGTTGCTAGACGCTTCTTTGAACAAGGACACTTTGTTTGGCAGCAAAGCAGAAGAGGTTCTTAAAAAGATGGAAGAAAAAGCTAAGTCTATGCAGACTGTTAAAGAACTCTTACAAGTGCAACCCCCCAGATTCAGTAGGCATTGTTCTTCCAAACACTAGTCCTTTCCAGCTCCCTCCCGGACATCTCAAACCAGGCCCAGGGGAAACAGACCACCCATATTGCAGTCTCAGGGTATGCAGAGATCTAAGCAATGGAGTGCCCACACCCCCAAAGCAGGGAGTGGTAAGCCACCTCCTTAGGAAAAAACACACAACGACTTCTCCACTCCACTCCCCACCTCTGCCCGATGCTTGTGACCCTAGCAGGAAAACTTGCCCTTCATGCAAAAAACTGGATGTCCGTCACACAAGACCGATGGTTCCTCAACATTGTATCCCAGGGGTACAAATTTTACTTCCACTCACTGCCAACACCAAGAGGGTTTCCAGACCTTCCTCCAAACCAGTGGGCAGAGGCTCGAAACCAAGTTTTATCCCTGCTCTCCATCAGAGCTCTTCAGCCGGTTCCAGTGGAACAGGTAGGTCAAGGATTCTATTCCAGATTCTTCCTGGTACCCAGAAAAGAGGGCTCTTGGCGTCCAATCCTGGATCTTTCAGTTCTCAACACCTTCCTGGTGGTACCAAAATTCATAATGCTTACCATGCAACAGCTTCTACTTATGCTAATCAAGGATGACTGGTTTGACACCCTAGACTTAAAGAAGCCTGTCTGCACAACCCTATAAGGGAGTCATGCAGGAAGTAGCTACATTTCAGGGCTGGATCTATGCATTATCAGTTCTCTGCACTTCCCTTTGGCTTATCTACTGCAGCCAGAGTATTCACAAAATGCCTGGTTCCAGCCATTGCATACTCCAGGCAGAGAAATATCCAAATTTACCTGTACTTGGACGACTGCCTGATTCAGGCGGACAGTCAGGAATTGCTGTTGCAGCACCTGACATTTGTGAAAAACCTCCTCACTTCCCTGGGATTACACCATCAACGAAAAGAAATCAAAACTGGTACCCAGTCAAAGGATTGTATTTCTGGGAGCAAGCTTGGACACAACATCCCAGATGGCATTCCTCACTCCAGACAAACAAGTCTATCTGACAGCGTACTTCAAACAATTGGCCACCAGAACCCAGCTATCTGCAAGAAAAATACTGCAGGCCCTAGGGTTCATGGCCTCATGCATACTGCTAATTCCATATGCAAGACTGCATATGAGGAAACTTCAGTGGTACTTAAAAAGTCTTTGGTGCCAACATTCTCAGGACCTGGAAACAGTCATTCCTATCATACCCTGTCTAAGGACAGAGTTTCTTTGGTGGGCAGAAGCATGCAACCTCAACAAGAGACTGCACTTTATTCAACCCCAAGCCTCCCAGACCCTAACCACAGATGCATGAGACTATGCCTCGGGAGCACACGTGGACAGCAAATGCATTCAGGGCCACTGGAGCCCGAATCAATTTCACCAGCACATCAACCAAAAAGAAATGCTAGCTGTGCAGAACGCCCTGACAGCTTTCAGATCCCTACTCTTTCCAGGGCAACTTTAATAAAAACAGACACATTCCTATCCACTCTGCAGGCTAGCCATGGCTCTTTGGAACACTGCATTGGATATGCAAGTCCACCTGCAAGCTCAATTCCTGCCAGGCGATCAAAATTCACTGGCAGATGACTTGAGCAGAAATCTCCTAGAACCACACGAGTGGCAGTTAGAGCCCAGCACCTTCAACCTACTGATTCAGAAATAGGGGACCCCAGAGGTGGACCTTTTTGCCTCCCCCTACAACCACCAGCTCAGCAAATTCTGCACTAGGAACCCTCACAGCAGGGCCTGGAAAGTGGATGCCCTATCCTTTCATTGGGTAAATATCTCAGTTTATGCATTCCCACTCCTGCCTCTTCTGTCAAGAGTATTACTCAAAATAAGACAGGACAGACTGAGGATAGTTCTGATTGCCCTGGACTGGCCACGCCAGCACTGGTACCCACACTTGCGCAGCCTGACATTGGTGCCACCATGGCACCTACATCAGAACCCTACCCTGCTACTTCAGCAGGAGGGGCAGATTTTGCATCCACAACTGCAAACCCTAAAGCTTGCAGCCTGGCTTATCCCTTGAATCCTATCCCAGCAGCTCTAAGCAAACAGGTGCTGGACGTCATTCTTGAAGCCAGAAGACCCAGTACAAGGAAATCCTATGCAGATAAGTGGAAAAGATACTGCTCCTGGAGTCTATCTAAAGGAGAGGATATAACTCTGTCCTCCCTGCCTTTAATTTTGGAGAACTTAGCATATCTACTCCAAAAGGCCTGTCCTTCTCTTCCATTAAGATTCATGCCTCAGCCATTTCGGCACATTACAACACTGAGCCTCTTCTCTTCTCGCACCCTCTTATCAAGCAGTCCCTGAGAGGGGCAAACAACTTAAGGCCACCAAGGAGAGCACCCACCCCTGCTTGGGACCTTAATGTTGTACTGGAAAAGCTCACACTTCCACCCTTTGAGCCTGCAGCGTCAGCAGACTTAAAATTCCTCTCTTGGAAAACAGAATTGCTTCTAGCCATCACTTCAGCTAGAAGAGTGTCTGAACTACAAGCATTTATGGCTGTGGAACCCTTCATTATTTTCCATGCTGACAGGGTCTCTCTTAGGACAAACCCTTCTTTTATGTCTAAAGTGGTGTTCAGTGTGGCTCTCAATCAATCCATATATTTGCCAACCTTTTTCCCTAATCCTCAAAATAAAGGGGAAAGGATCTTGTACTCCTTGGATGTGCACAGACAGCTCAGATTTTACCTGGATAGGACTAAGGCCTTCAGAAAATCAGACCAGCTATTACTCAGCTTTGCAATTGGGGCAGAGGGCAAGGCCATTTATAAGCAGGCTATTTCTAAATGGATAGCACATTGCATCCATTTCTGCTACAAGCACCATGGGAAACCAACCAGCAACATCTACCTCTACTGCATTCCTCAGGGGAGTCCCCTACCAGGGGCATACTGGAAGCTGCTAACTGGAGATCAGTACACACTTTCACCAAGCACAACCATTTGCCTATCTTCTCCAAATCCAGGGCAGGCTTTGCAACAGCAGTCCTGCAGGGCATTCTAGCCAGCCCTAACTCTTCCCGACTGCCTCCACCCTTCTTCATCTTTGGGAGTCCACCCAAGTGTGATGACTACAACAGTGAAACATGAAGAACATAGTGCAGTTGTGTACACTTACCATAAATGTAGATGTTCAAGTGTATTCACTGTTGCAGTCCTAGTTTCCCACCCTCCAACCCCCTGGTTTCTCTCTCTCTCTCCTTAATCTCTCTAGGCCTCTTACCCACCCCTCCCATTTTCAGGGGTATGGGTATTGGTATTGGCATTTAGTTTTTACTGTTGGTGTTTTCCTCCACCATAACTTCTCTCTCTTTTGGGGGGGGGGCTCCTGACATTTGGGGCAAAAAAAAATGATGTAATGGTGTCGACTGCTTGTTTTTATACCCCTGACGTCTGTCCTGGAGTGACAGCAACCGACGAGGAAATACTAAGTCTCTGGTATTTGTGCCGACTGAGGGCTACCCCTGGCAGGGATAACCCAAGTGTGATGACTGCAACAGTGAATACACTCAAACATCTACATTTATGGTAAGTGTACACAATTGTGCTATAACTGCTGCCCTCACAAAGCACCTTGAGAAACAACTAACTCCTTTTTTGAGGCATAGTCGAAGTTGTATTAGAGATACTAGCGACTTTTTAGCTAGTTTAATGGAATGGTCCATTGCTAATAAATGTAGGGATATTTTGTTGGTCACCATAGATATAAAATCTCTCTTTACAGTGATCCAAAATGACTATGGTATAGAATGTATTAGAGAGTATTTATATGCCTTTAGTGGGTTTTCTGATTCAAAAATTGAGATACTCTGTTGCATGCTACACATCGATTTAAGCAACAGTGTTTTTATGTTTGCCAAGCACTTTCATCCATCAATGAATGGGTGTTGCTATGGGCACCCCTGTTGCTAACACATATGTCAACCTAGTGTTATCAAGATGAGGAGAAAGATTTGATCTGATGATGTTAATCTTCACCTAATACTTAACAGTGGGTTAGGTTCTGAACCCTCAGAACCAACTCAGCTGTATCTTTCAGCTCGCGCTCTCCAAACTCTCGAACTAGGCTCTACACATAATGCTCCTCACAGAGATTACCTCAGAGCTCATTTGCCACTTGGCAGACCAGACATGTTCATTCCATCTCTTGAGCTTTGGCAGTTAAATTGTAAGTTTTTTTTCAAATTTCTTCTTAAACTTTCTACCTTTCTTAGCGATTCTTTCTCTTAGTACTTTTACCCACTCGTCCTCCCTTCTAATTAGCTCAGTTTCTTTTCCATTACTGTTGGTAATCTGTCCCTTACCATAGTTGGTAAATCTTTCTTTTTTACCTTATTACCGATAAGGTACCTCTTAATACCATAGCTGGCATTAAAAACAACACTTCCTTGTTTCCTTCCTTTTGCTTATCACCGACAATGGCGGATCAAAAACAATCTCCCTCAAAACCTTCCACGGGCACTTCAGGATTCAAGAGGTGTAGAAAATGTAAGGGTAAAATGCCCAATTCAGAAGGGTACACGCTATGTGTATACTGTCTTGGCAGGATTCACCTGCAAGAAAATTGTGTGATTTGTAATGGGTTCTCTACCCAAACGTTGACTGAGAGAAAAAAACAAATTTTGAAAGGACTTTTAAAATCTCCTTTTGACGAGGTCATCTCTGGTTCCAAGGAGAAATCTAGTATTGCAGAAACATCTTCCTCCCATGGTTTGAAGAAAAGATTATCCTCGATTCTGAGTGCTTTGGAACAGACTTAAGAAAATTTCAAAAATTTACTCGGCGCCGAAGAGTTCATCAGCACTGCAGGGCCTATCTACACCAACAAAATTGGCCTCGGAGCTGACAGCCTCCAAATCGGTACCAACAGATCAGTCGGTACCTAAGCAACTGGGGCTGCCTGTGCTCCCAAGAACTTTCTATTCCCCTTCTGTGGACCATTACAGAGAAATCCCATTTGTGAAAGTGAGACCACCCAGATCTCCCTCCATAGCATCAGTGAGGTCTACTAAGAGTCTATCAGAAGCTGATGATATGAAGCTAGTGGATGAGCTACTTGTTGTGAGAGGATTACCTTCGGTTCTGAGCCAAACCGTCGTTGAAACTATCCATCCTATGACCCCTTCATACCCTCCTCTTCCAACTCTAGATGAGCCTTTGATTCTGACACTCCTGGCTCCAACTGACTCAGTTCTGATAGCCTTTTCGTCTTTGGTTCTGAGAACTCTCTTGAGTATCTCTGAGCCTTCATCACTGGAGACCTCCCGGGGTTGGGACTATCTGGTCAGGTCCGAGATGCATGGTACCTTTTCGGTTCCTTCGGAGCCTTCTATGCCTCTTGGTGCCTCAGCCGTTGTAGTGTCAACCCAGGCTCCTGTTCCAGAGGCGGTCTCCTCAGAGTGGGGTATGACCCCAGTTCCAAAGCAGTCTATTTTGGTTAGGGGCTCCCATCCCTCTATGGGGGGGACCTGCCTTCTGGATGATGGAGAAGGCATTATCCGGTGGGGATTCTCAGTCCTTTCCATCCTTATCGGGACATACCTATTTTTCCACTCAACCTGAGCTACCATTAGTCTCACTCCGTGGACAGAGGGCACAAAAGTCCCAGGTGACTCTCACTTTAGTGGTTTCCTCTTCGTAAACTTCCCTGGAATATCCCCCCTGAGGAATTTTTTATGAAGAGGAAGTGCAAGAGGAAGCAGCTGGACTCCCTGGGATAGTCTTACATGGAAGATACTGACTTCGATGAAGGGGAAGGTTCCCCCAGGTCACCCCTGATGATGCTTCCTTCAGAGACATCCTGGAAATCCTGAAGCAGTTGTCCACCCAGCCTTCGCTGGAGGAATCAGTATACCTGGAGATTTTTCGTGCCCAACTCTCCACTTCTTGTATCTCTCTGCCCACTGACAATCTCATCAAACTGATTGCTCAACGGGTGTGGAAGATGCCCGACTTCATAGAGCCTATCCCCAAGAGACCTGACCATGTATTACCAGCACCAAAGGAAGAACCACATTGGTCTAAGGGAATTCCTGTTGACACCATGGTGGTAGCGGCTGCCACCAAGAGAGAACTCGCTGAAGAGAGTCCTACTATCCATCCTCCTAACAAGGAGTCTAGGATGTTGGATAGATTTGGGAAGCGTGTTTATGCTTCATTGACCTTCGCTCTGAGGTCCTTGAATTATATGGCACACTTTACCAGATTACAGAGAGATTTGATTAAAGAACTTTCAAATACTCTGTCAGGAGCAGTGGCTGAAGAGGTCCGTGACAAAGTTTCCTGTCAGCTTGCAGCCCTAGATGCTATCTCTAACTCGTCCATGAGGCTCATTGTGCATGCAGCCGAAGGGACGACCAGGGTAGCGGGTTCAAGTATAGCCATTAGAAGGCACTTCTGGATGCACTTGTGCAACTTTGCAGAGCTGTTTAAAGCATCAGTCATCAATGCTTCTTTTTATGAATCCACCCTTTTTGGCCCAAAGGTTATTAAAGATACTCTTGCCAGAAGTGAGCAAAATGGTAAGACCCTATCTGCTGTAGACATACGTTTCTCTACTCCTCAGAGACTTTACTTGAGGAAGCAAAGGAGTGGGAGACTATATGGTTTAGAAAATCCAAGGGGCCTTTCCATGACTCATGAGGTAAAGACTTCCCCTTGGGCAGAGGAGGAAGTAACAGAGGCAGAAATGGACCTCAGAAAAAGGGATTCAAAGAATCCTTCTCTGGAACTTCCTATCAGCATCCCTGAATGGATGTCCAAATTGCCTTCTTCTGGGGACAGACTGGGGACAATAATCCCTGCATCTACCAGCTTGGCAATTAACTTTGGACAAATGGCTGCAGGGAATAATTTCCAGAGGCTATCATATCCCACTATCTGTAAGCCCCAAATCCCAGCAGAAACTCCCAGGTATTCCACGCAATCAAAGGGAAACAGCAGTCTTCAAAAACTGCTCAAAAAAGAGCCATTCAGAAAGTCCCACAGACCAAACAGGATCCGGGGTTTACTGAAAGTTCTTTTTAGTGCCCAAAAAACAGGGGACAGTAGACCCAGTTTGGATCTCAGCCAATTCAACAAGGCGGTTGACCAAACCAAATTCCGGATGGTCTCAGTACAAGCCATACTTCCTTTTTTAGAAAAAGGCAACTGGATGTGCTCTATAGACTTTCAATATGCTTATTACCATATAAAATGGAAAAAAGCTGTAGGAGGTTTACACGCTTCCGGTTAGGAGCCAGTCATTTCCAGTTCAGAACACTGCCCTTTGGCCTCACCACAGCCCCTTGGGTGTTTACTATATACATGGCAGTGGTTGCAGCTCACCTCAGACTGCAAGGGTTTTGAGTCTTTCCTTAACTTGACGACTGGCTCTTCACCGTTACCACCAGCGTCTCTTAGAACAAGCAAGAGATTACACCATGAATCTTTGTACATCTCTAGGTATCTCAATAAATTTCGAAAAGTCATTGGAGCTCATTTAAACACTGTCTGGAGAATTACTTCTCTTCTTCCAGAAAGACTTCACAGTATCAAGCCCCAAGTCAGGCAAATTATCCAAAACAGCAGCGCCCCAGCGAGACTTGTCCTTCAAAGCTTAGGTTCAGTGGCAGCTGCTATCACTCAGGTTCCTCTAGCGAGGTTTCACATGCAAATACTGTAGCGGTTACTAGCAACCCAATGGTCTCTGATTCACCAACCATTGTCTCACCTAGACTTGATTACCAACTACGGCAAAGGAGAACTCAAATGGTGGTTTCACTCCGACCAAGTTCTCTTGGGCCAACCATTCATCTTTCCCCAACCCCAAGCTATAGTGACCATTGATGCTTCCCAGATAGGGTGGGGGGCATTGTCTGGGAAAGACCCGTTCAAGGCACATGGTCCCAATTAGAGGCCAATTTCCACATCAGCGTTCCAGAAATGAGGTCAGTGCTATTAGCATTGCAAGTATTCCAGGATGCCCTCCCTCTAGGGACAGTTGCAATTCAGACAGATGTGTAGGTAGTCTAGTATATTAACAAGCAAGGTGAACAAAATCTTACCCACTATGTCGAGAGGCTCTCAGAGTTTGGCAATGGGCGATTTCTTCCAACCACTTTCTGATAGCAACGCACATTCTGGGAAGATCCAATATGATAGTGGACAAATTAAGCAGGACAATTCTTATGTCTCTCAAGTGGTCTCTGAACACTATGGTGGCAGATGGGATTTTTCACCATTAGGGCCAACTTTGCTGTGACCTATTTGCTTCTCCCCTGAGCAACAACTGCAGAAGTTACTTTGCCCTAATTCCTCCCCCCAGGGATTCGCCCAGAGACGCTCTTCTCCACAGTTGGCCTCCCGGACTGTTATATGCCTTTCCCCCCCATTCCTCTAATCTCACAATTCCTAAAGAAAGCCAAAAGGATGAAGAATACAGTAATCCTCGTTGCCCTATTCTGGCCTCGATAAGTTTGGTTTCCCTTCCTCTGGCCTCATCGGATACAGAAACCATGGATCCTCGAACCAGTTCCAGATCTACTAACTCACCCAGAGGGCATGGTTCACCCCAATCTTCAACATTTCAAGCTCACTGCGTGACTTCTCCAATTCCCATGATTGACAGGCATCCCTCTTTCTTCCCGCCATCCAACATATTATTGCGCACCACAAACCTGCTGCTAAAAAACTGTACCAGTGCAAATGTAGTAAATTTACCAAATGGGCCTTGAATAAAGGGCTTGACCCCTTTGCTGCTCCTATCCATGACTTCCTAGATTTTCTCACAAACGTTGTAAAGCTTTCTTGAAGGGACTCTTCCTACTAAAACCCCCATTTAAAGAACCAATTCCCCCATGAAATCTAACTACCATCCTTCAATCTCTAACCAAAGCCCCCTTTGAACTATCAGCATCTTGTCATTTGAAGCATTTATCCCAGAAGACTGTATTTTTGGTAGTGATTACTTCTGCAAGAAGGGTTTCCAAATTGCAGGCTCTTTCATGCAAATCACCCTACCTGATCTTTCATAAGGACTGAGTTGCACTGAGAACAAAGACATCCTTTCTACCCAGGATAGTATCTGAATCCATTATTAATCAGTCCTTACCTACCTTTTTCCCTGATTTTTCAAAGGAGAATATGCACATCATTTACTAGACGTGCACAGACAGCTAGGTTTTTATCTTCACAGAACGAAAGAATTTCGAAAGTCAGATCAATTATTTGTAGCCTTCTCATCTCTCCATATAGGCAATCCTGTTACTAAGGTTACTTTAGCTAAATGGCTGAGAGACTGCATCACATTCATTTGCCACTCTCAAGGACTTCATCTTCCCAAAACAGTTCAAGCCCACTCAACAAGAGCTGTAGCGACATCAGCGGTTTTTCATGCCAGAGATTCTCTTACAAGCTACCCATGTATATCAAGCAAAGTTCCTCATTAGCACTCTTCAAGAACAATACACCCTGGGGATCACTTCTGTGGCTCTGCTTGACAGGGGCACAGGAAATGAACCTATGACATCTGTGCAGCAGCCGCATGGTCTTCTCATCATACCTTCATCTTTCATTACAGATTAGACCAGGTCTCGAGGGGTCAAGCATCCTTTGGTTCTATGCTGCTTCGGAATATTATTCCATGAGACCTCCCAAGGCTGAAGTAACTGGGGATTCTGTCCAACTGTCAAGGATTAGGTGAAGATTAACAACATCAGATAAAGAAGGTATGTCTTACCATAACATTCCATCTGTGTTGTTCATCTTCACCAATCCTTGACATACCCGCCTACCTTCCCCCGTTCTAAGACTCTTAGTAGATCTTAGTCCTGAACTAGTTTCTCATTAAGGACTTGTACTTGGCCTCGTCTCTGTAATATCTCTACTTAACCAGTCTAATTTCTGCTATATACTGTAATCTGGCAAACGTGATCTGAGGTAATCTCTGTGAGGAGCATTATAGGTAGAGAATAGCTGAGGAGTTTGGAGAGCGTGAGCTGAAAGATATGGCCAAGTCAGTTTCGAGGGTTCGATACCGAACCCACTGTCAAGGATTGGTGAAGATGAACAACACAGATGGAACGTTATGGTTAGACATAATTTCTTTTTTTTTTTTTAGGTGATGAAACGATGTTTAAGAATGAGCATTTAATGTTTTTTAAACATTTTGTAGACAATGTTTTTTTTTTTCTGTGGAGAGGAGATGTGGAAGGCCTTTATAACTTTGTTGAGTCTTTGCACTGTGGTGCTAATTTTCTTGTCTTTGATGTTAAACATTCATATGATAAAGCTGTGTTTCTTGATATTGTTAACTCTAATGATATGAAATTTGATACTGAAACCTATAGGAGGAATGTACAGAGTAGTAAATATGTGCACTTCAGTAGTATGCATCCAAGGCATATTTATAGGGGAGTGGTAAAAATCAGTTTCTTAGTGCTAGAGCTAAGCACAAAAGATGAGAATTTTTTTTTTTTATCTGAAATGATGGTATGGTGAATATAAAAATACACATTGAAAATACTAAAGAATTAGTAATTAGTTAAACAAATAATCATATTGCCACAGTAGTCAGGAAATCCTTCTACGTGGCCCACCTCATCACAAAAGGTTTCTCATCCAGGAAGAAAGAGGTCATTGTTCCCCTCTACTCATCACTCATTAGACCCATTATAGAGTACAATGCCCCTTTTGGTATGTACCTCATAAGACATCTACAACTGGAATGGCTGCAGAAATACCTGACAAAGAGGATTACTGGCCTCAAACAGATGCCCTGTGCAGACCGTCTCAAAAATCTCCAGCTTTACTCTGTCGCATATCGCCTACTCAGAGGCGATCTCTGCCCAACATACAAAGCTATGTCAAACCCAGAGCTGTTGGACATGCTCCACTTAAAGAAATCCCAGTCCCTCCGAGCTACATGCTCTATGGACCTAAACCTTGTCACCACAATAAACAGAACATGCTAGAGGGATAGATTCCTGTCCCAGTGATTTTCCATACTCTGGAACAAGCTACCTATCTACATCAAACAAAGCTCCTCATTAGCACTCTTCAAGAAAAATCTTGATGATTGGATGGGAGATAGGAAATTCACCCCGGGGATCACTTCCGTGGCTCTGCTTGACAGGGGCACAGGAAAATACTTTTCTTGTTTGGCAAAAGCCAGGGTGCCATTTGGCTAGGCTTATATAGGCCAATAGCCTAGTACCTATATATGAACCTATAAATAACTCAGCTAAGCTGTATTTTTATTCTGCAAGTAATAATAATAATTATCCACGGTGGTGGTGCTGCGGTAGCATTGTCGCCTCTCAGCTAGAGCGTCTTCTGCATGGAGACGTGTGAATGGGCGTACCTTTGTTGAAGGTTGTGCGTCAGGGCTGGTAACTCAGCAAGTAAAAATCAACTACCAATCATTAGCGGACCGGAGTTCCACTGTGGCGATCCCTGACCGGGAAAAGCCGAAAGACGCAACAACATTCTGACTAGCAATAGTAAATGTAATATTGGATACCTTATGAAGTACAATAGATGTACAGATACTGTTAAACATATTGTAGAGAAAAATTGGACTATCCTAAACTCCAGTCCAGAAATTAATAGTGTTATAGGGGGTAGACTGGAATTTATTAATAAGAAAGAAACCTTCAGCAGTTTTTGTATTATAAGGATTTACGAGTGAGATCTAGTTGTGGTAGGTTAAGAGGAATGGTACTATCCTTTGCTTTAGTTGTATTTATTGAAATGATATTAACACTGACACATGCTTTAGACATCTGCTTAGTAAGAAACCTTTCTTTTTTTTAAAGAATCAGGTACTTGTTCTACTGAGAATGTAGTTTATTTTGCAAAATTGTGGTTGCTGTGAATGTTTTTATAGAGGTAAGACAAATATGAAACTAAAAGAAAGAATTGGTGCACATCTTTCTGATATTTGCAGAAAAGTCGAAACTATTTATTTATTTTACATTTGTTGACCGGGATAGGTCCTACTGGATACATGTCCATTTTCAGCGGAGGCCCAGGGAGAAAAGCTTCACACAGAAATGTGATATGTACAATACAGAATACATGAGACACACTGTTTATACAATTTTTTAAATCAGAAATGAGCACTGTATAAGGGTAGGGCAAAAGATAGAATTATGAAATTCTACATTTAGGACCTTTAGCATACATAATACAATTGTTGTAAAGTTCTTGAGACGCAGAGATGGTGCTAATCAGGATTAGAGCAGGGACATACCCAGTCTGATTTAAAGTGTGTTCTGAGATTGTAATGCACTAAGCAAACACGTATTAACTAGTGGTATGGAACATAAGTTTAAATTTAGGATACTACAGAGAATTATTCAAGATGCTCAAGGGGGATCTTGTTTCAAAACACGAAATGGCAGAATATAAATAATCCACCATGTATGTGTATGTGTATATATATATATATATATATATATATATATATATATATATATATATAGATGTCCTTCAAGGATGCATCTGCAGTCATAACATATGGATTGTCCTGCCTCAGGCAGCCCTTCGGTCGGCCGGATTCCAAAGTCTGGGTCTGGCCTCGGCTGATGTCGCACTTTCCCCGACGTCAGAGCGTCTGGGGTATAAAAGCATCAGCCGACGCCATTTTCCTCAGTCTTTCTTGCTGCGTGGTGCCCGAAGCAGAAGCAGTTCGCAAGTGCCGGTCGGCCAGCTCCTGTGATTCAGCTACTGAAGACTTCGAAAAAGCTAAGTACCCCGTTGGGGACTCTTTCTTGCCTCAGCCGATGTCAGATAAAGTAAATAATTGTTTAACTTGTGGGAAACAAATACCTCATAAGGATTTCCACTCTTACTGCCTCCCTTGGTTAGGTCCAGACCACGACGTCTCGGCCTGCTCAGCCTGTGCTTCCTTCAACCGACGAACTCTTAGACGTCGGTTGGAGTTTGCAGAGGAATTCTTTGGCGCTAATTTTGCATATAAGATGCCGTCGGAGACTCCGACTTCGCATTTGGTGAAAAAACGGAAGGACAAGGACCGACACTCGCGCCCCGCAGTTTCGGCTGAAACCACAGTTAAGACTACCGCGACTGTCTCGGTTTCGGCCGAAACCGAGTCCTCGGTACTTCCTTTAACCGAATCCTCTCAACCAACCACCGCGGCCCTGGAGGCCCCGGCCGAGTCGGTTATTGAACTACCTACTGAAGCCAGTGTCTAGGAAATGTCCGACACCATTCCTTTAGACAAGTCTACTCCTGCACGTGGTGCAGCCAGACCCCCTGCATCCATGTCCATTAAGGCTTTTTCTAGGGCTAAAGCTGCTAAACTTGCTAAAGCTTTGCCTCCCAAGATTACCTCTCAGAGACCTTCTACTGGCTCTCAGATTCTCAGCCTAGCAGAGGATCTTATCTCTTTAATTAGAGGTTTTCAACCTCTCCCGGACAGGGGCTCTCAGCCACCACCAGACAAAAGGCCCAGGACTGAGCCCTCTGACCAACACTCTTCAGATGAGTCTACGGATGGATCTGTGTTGTCAGATCACCAGGAGGAGGCTTATTCAGCCTACGAGGATTCTGATGCTGAAGAATCTATTCCTTCGGCCTCCCCTCCTGAAGAGTTTTCTTTTGGTGAGACACTGCACTCTATGAGAGAACATTTTCAATGGCAGGGCCAGGAATTTTCTGATTCTAGAAAGAGGTTAAGGACCTTTTTACATTTACCTCAACATAGGCCTTTAGCTATACCTCCTGTTTTGAATGTTATTGATGATGTGTACAATGATGCTAGTACAGCCCCTGATTCTCTCCCTCCGGCTCCTGCCAAACCTGATAGATACTACAGGGTCCCGGATTCTCATCTACACCTGTACAAGGCCCATTCTGCAGACCCAGATACTATTTCCCAGGGCCCAAAAGGGGTTGCAGCTGCCACTGCCAAAAATCCTCTACCTTCTGAAAGGGAGTCTAGAGCCTTAGAGAGATGGGGAAAGAAAGTATATACTTCTGCAACTCTTTCCATGAGGGCATTAAATTGTCAATTTCATATGATACAGTACCAAGAGTATTTGTTAGATGAATTGCATAAGAAGCTTTCCTCTTCTGAACCCCTTGACCGTAAATCACTTCAGGATCTGGTACATAACTCACAGCAGGTTAGCAATCATTTTTTGCAGTGTGGTTATGATGCACTGGAAGCTTCATGTAGGTCAGCTATGACAGGGGCAGTTATTCGTAGGCATGCCTGGTTGAAGGAACAATCTTTACCAGACCATGTTAAGGCTAAGCTCCTGGATGCTCCAATGGAAAAACAAAAATTATTTGGTTCCACGGCTCAGGAGGTCTTAAAGAAGTTTGAAGAAAAGGCAAAATCTGTGCAAACAGTTAAGGACTTTCTGCAAGTACAACCACCGAGATTCAGCAGAAACTGGCCTACTAAGAATTGGTCCCTTCCGGACTCGGACAGATCCCAGAGGGGCAGGAACAGGCGTCCCAGAGGTAGAGGGCAAGCTAGAGGCTCCTACAGAGGCCGTCAGTGGCAGCCTACCAACCAGAGAGGTAGTGCAGGAACAACAACAACAACTACTACACCTGGACAGACTCAATGACTTCTTTTTGACTCCATGACCAGGGCTCAATTGGAAGCACCATTGGGCGGAAAGCTTTCTTTATTCTCAAAAAACTGGCATTACATTACAAGGGACTCATGGACACTGCAAATAATAGACAAAGGATACAGGTTCCATTTCCACACTTTGCCAAAAAGAAAAGGAATGCCAAACCTGCCACCAAATCAGAGGGCAGAGGCTTTGAAGCAAATCAACAACTTAATACAAATGAAAGCCATAGAAAAGGTACCTCTTTCAGAACAAGGCCAAGGATTTTACTCCAGATTATTCCTTGTTCCAAGAAAAGAAAATCAATGGAGGCCTATTCTCGACCTGTCCGCACTGAATACTTACCTCATTGTGCCAAAATTCAAGATGCTGACCCTACAGCAACTTCTTCCCATGCTGGGCAAGGAGTCTTGGCTGGTGACTCTAGATCTCAAGGAGGCATACCTGCATGTCCCTATTCGACAAAGTTGCAGAAGACACCTCAGATTTCTTGCAGGATCAGAGCATTATCAATTCTCAGCATTGCCCTTTGGCTTATCTACTGCGCCCAGAGTATTCATGAAATGCCTGGCATCAGTAATTGCACACTGCAGACTTCAGGGGATTCAAATCTACCCATATCTGGACGACTGCCTTATACAAGCGGACAACAAGAAAAATTTGTTAAAGGACTTGGACTATGCCATCCACCTATTACAGGCCGTGGGATACACAGTCAACATCCAAAAATCAAGACTTGTTCCATCCCAAAGAATAACCTTTTTGGGTGCAGATCTAGACACAACCACCAAAATGGCCTTTCTCACAGAAGAAAAACAAAAACAACTTCCGGATTACTTCAAGAATCTGACAAGACAAACTCAGCTGACTGCAAGGAAAATCCTGCAGACCCTGGGTTACATGGCATCCTGCATAATTCTGATTCCACAAGCCAGGCTGCATATGAGAAAATTACAGTGGTACCTCAGGAGTGTATGGACCCAACACAGTCGCAGTTTAGAAACTTTGATACCACTCATTCCTTGCATTCAAAAGGAATTCCTGTGGTGGGCTCAAGCTTGCCAGTCCAACAGAGGGTTGCCTTTCAACAAACCAAAAGCAAACCAAACCATCACCACGGATGCTTCAGACCGAGGCTGGGGAGCACACATGGAGGACAAATGTATCCAAGGGCTATGGTCTCAAAGACAGCTGCGCATGCACATAAACCAAAAGGAAATGCTGGCAGTGATACACGCAATCGAGGCCTTCAAACCTTTCCTTCATCAAGGCCACTTGTTAATAAGGACAGACAACACCACAGTTATGTGGTACATAAACAAGCAAGGAGGCACGCAATCCTACCCTCTATGCAGACTGGCCATGAATCTATGGGAACTTTGCTTGAAACTCAATATACAACTACAGTCCCAGTTCGTGCCAGGGAAAGACAATACACTGGCAGACAGCATAAGCAGAAATACCATGGATGTGCACGAATGGATGCTGCACCCAGACATCTTTTTACTCATAACACAATCATGGGGAAAGCCGGAGATAGATCTGTTCGCCTCGCCCCACAATCATCAACTGAAGACATTCTGCTCAAGGACATACCACCCACAAGCATGGAAGGTGGACTCTCTCTCTTTCAGCTGGAAAGCTCTAAAAGTCTTTGCCTTCCCACCACTCCCATTAATGTCCAAGGTTTTACTGAAGATCAGGACAGAACAGCCAAGAGTGATTCTGATAGCTCCAGACTGGCCAAGACAGCACTGGTACCCACTGTTGAAGAGCATGTCACAGACGAAACCGTGGCCTCTCCCCTTATGGCCACTTCTTCTGATGCAGAACAATTTCAAGACCCTGCATCCCAACTTGAAAACATTGCAGCTAACTGCCTGGAGAATACCATAACCCCCCCTCAGAATAGCTTATCACAGAGAGTAAAGGACATTATTATGGAAGCTTGCCGGCCTTCCACAAGGAAGGCATACTCAGCAAAATGGAAAAGATTTCTGATCCACCTATCTTCTTGCATCCTCTCTTCAGACAATTTCTGAGAGGAATCAAAAACATCAATCCTCCAAGGAAACCTCCTTTACCTACTTGGGATCTTAACTTTGTGCTGGAGAAACTAACACTTCCTCCCTTTGAACCAGCAGCATCGGCAGATCTACAGTTTCTGTCTTGGAAAACTGCATTCCTTCTGGCCATAACTTCAGCAAGAAGAGTATCTGAGTTACAAGCTTTAATGGCAGTGCAGCCATTTCTTATTTTCCATCAAGACAGAGTTTCATTGAGAACCAATCCTACTTTTATGCCAAAGGTGTTATCTAGGGTATCCTTGAACCAAGCTGTTCACTTGCCTACATTCTTCCCAAATCCACAAAATAAAGGGGAGAAACTTCTACACACTCTGGATATACACAGACAATTACGCTACTATTTGGACAGAACTAAAAGTTACAGAAAGACTGACCAACTGTTTGTAGCATATGCTGCTGGGGCACAAGGAAAAGCAATTTCCAAACAGACAATTTCAAAATGGATAGGAAATTGCATTTGTTTTTGTTACTCCTTTCATGTAAAGACGGTTCCTGCAAACATTAGGCCTCATTCCACGAGAACCACAGCCACCACTACAGCCTTCTTAAGAGGGGTGGCTACCAAGGACATTTTAGAAGCTGCTACATGGAGCTCCATGCATACATTTGCCAAGCATTACAATTTACCTTTATACTCCAGATCCAGAGCAGGTTTTGCTACAGCAGTCCTGCAGGGTATCTTAACTACACCATCCTTTTCTTAGTGCCTCCACCCCCAGATTGGCTATGGTATTCTACCCATATGTTATGACTGCAGATGCATCCTTGAAGGACATAGTACAGTTTTGTACCTACCATAAATGTAGATGTCCGATAGGTATGCATCTGCAGTCAGGTTTACCCTCCCTCCTTCCCCTCTGTGGTATTCCTAGGGTGCTTACCCCTCTATTAGCTAGCTGTTGGATCTATTATGGTGTATTTGTTTGTATATATATATATATATATATATATATATATATATATATATATATATAGATGTATATATTTTTGCAAATGTTTGGAATTTATTGCATTCCTCCAAATTTAGCCTTCCTAGGGGCACCTGGCATCTGGGGCAAGAAACGCTGAGGAAAATGGCGTTGGCTGATGCTTTTATACCCCAGACGCTCTGACGTCGGGGAAAGTGCAACATCAGCCGAGGCCAGACCCAGACTTTGGAATCCGGCCGACCGAAGGGCTGCCTGAGGCAGGGCAACCCATATGTTATGACTGCAGATGCATACCTATCGGACATCTACATTTATGGTAGGTACAAAACTGTACTTTTAGGGCTGTTATATGAAACTTTTAAAATGATTGTATTGATATAATTATATGGCATGTGATTTATTTATTTATTTATTTATTTATTTATTTATTTTTATTGGCTGTCTTTTTATATAAATGGAGTGAAGTTGATTTAGTGTTTATATACATTGAGAAAGAGCTCCATTCTTGCAAGCTTTGCTGTTTGTTTTGTACTTCTACCCTATTAAATTTGGACATTGAACTTTTGGCTTGTTTGGCAAACCATTTTTAAGTGCAACTTTGATCTACAGGTGCGAAACTGAAAATGTATCCCAGTACTGACCCCTGTACTACTAATGGAGAGAGGTAGCTCTGAAATGCTTTATCCCATGCACCTGTACTACTAATGGAGAGAGGTAGCTCTGAAATGCTTTATCCCATGCACCTGTACTACTGATGGAGAGAGGTAGCTCTGAAATGCTTTATCCCATGCACCTGTATTACTAATGGAGAGAGGTAGCTCTGAAATGCTTTATCCCATGCACCTGTACCACTAATGGAGAGAGGTAGCTCTGAAATGCTTTATCCCATGCACCTGTACTACTAATGGAGAGAGGTAGCTCTGAAATGCTTTATCCCATGCACCTGTACCACTAATGGAGAGAGGTAGCTCTGAAATGCTTTATCCCATGCACCTGTACTACTAATGGAGAGAGGTAGCTCTGAAATGCTTTATCCCATGCACCTGTACTACTAATGGAGAGAGGTAGCTCTGAAATGCTTTATCCCATGCACCTGTACTACTAATGGAGAGAGGTAGCTCTGAAATGCTTTATCCCATGCACCTGTACTACTAATGGAGAGAGGTAGCTCTGAAATGCTTTATCCCATGCACCTGTACTACTAATGGAGAGAGGTAGCTCTGAAATGCTTTATCCCATGCACCTGTACTACTAATGGAGAGAGGTAGCTCTGAAATGCTTTATCCCATGCACCTGTACTACTAATGGAGAGAGGTAGCTCTGAAATGCTTTATCCCATGCACCTGTACTACTAATGGAGAGAGGTAGCTCTGAAATGCTTTATCCCATGCACCTGTACTACTAATGGAGAGAGGTAGCTCTGAAATGCTTTATCCCATGCACCTGTACTACTAATGGAGAGAGGTAGCTCTGAAATGCTTTATCCCATGCACCTGTACTACTAATGGAGAGAGGTAGCTCTGAAATGCTTTATCCCATGCACCTGTACTACTAATGGAGAGAGGTAGCTCTGAAATGCTTTATCCCATGCACCTGTACTACTAATGGAGAGAGGTAGCTCTGAAATGCTTTATCCCATGCACCTGTACTACTAATGGAGAGAGGTAGCTCTGAAATGCTTTATCCCATGCACCTGTACTACTAATGGAGAGAGGTAGCTCTGAAATGCTTTATCCCATGCACCTGTACTACTAATGGAGAGAGGTAGCTCTGAAATGCTTTATCCCATGCACCTGTACTACTAATGGAGAGAGGTAGCTCTGAAATGCTTTATCCCATGCACCTGTACTACTAATGGAGAGGTAGCTCTGAAATGCTTTATCCCATGCACCTGTACTACTAATGGAGAGAGGTAGCTCTGAAATGCTTTATCCCATGCACCTGTACTACTAATGGAGAGAGGTAGCTCTGAAATGCTTTATCCCATGCACCTGTACTACTAATGGAGAGAGGTAGCTCTGAAATGCTTTATCCCATGCACCTGTACTACTAATGGAGAGAGGTAGCTCTGAAATGCTTTATCCCATGCACCTGTACTACTAATGGAGAGAGGTAGCTCTGAAATGCTTTATCCCATGCACCTGTACTACTAATGGAGAGAGGTAGCTCTGAAATGCTTTATCCCATGCACCTGTACTACTAATGGAGAGAGGTAGCTCTGAAATGCTTTATCCCATGCACCTGTACTACTAATGGAGAGAGGTAGCTCTGAAATGCTTTATCCCATGCACCTGTACTACTAATGGAGAGAGGTAGCTCTGAAATGCTTTATCCCATGCACCTGTACTACTAATGGAGAGAGGTAGCTCTGAAATGCTTTATCCCATGCACCTGTACTACTAATGGAGAGAGGTAGCTCTGAAATGCTTTATCCCATGCACCTGTACTACTAATGGAGAGAGGTAGCTCTGAAATGCTTTATCCCATGCACCTGTACTACTAATGGAGAGAGGTAGCTCTGAAATGCTTTATCCCATGCACCTGTACTACTAATGGAGAGAGGTAGCTCTGAAATGCTTTATCCCATGCACCTGTACTACTAATGGAGAGAGGTAGCTCTGAAATGCTTTATCCCATGCACCTGTACTACTAATGGAGAGAGGTAGCTCTGAAATGCTTTATCCCATGCACCTGTACTACTAATGGAGAGAGGTAGCTCTGAAATGCTTTATCCCATGCACCTGTACTACTAATGGAGAGAGGTAGCTCTGAAATGCTTTATCCCATGCACCTGTACTACTAATGGAGAGAGGTAGCTCTGAAATGCTTTATCCCATGCACCTGTACTACTAATGGAGAGAGGTAGCTCTGAAATGCTTTATCCCATGCACCTGTACTACTAATGGAGAGAGGTAGCTCTGAAATGCTTTATCCCATGCACCTGTACTACTAATGGAGAGAGGTAGCTCTGAAATGCTTTATCCCATGCACCTGTACTACTAATGGAGAGAGGTAGCTCTGAAATGCTTTATCCCATGCACCTGTACTACTAATGGAGAGAGGTAGCTCTGAAATGCTTTATCCCATGCACCTGTACTACTAATGGAGAGGTAGCTCTGAAATGCTTTATCCCATGCACCTGTACTACTAATGGAGAGAGGTAGCTCTGAAATGCTTTATCCCATGCACCTGTACTACTAATGGAGAGAGGTAGCTCTGAAATGCTTTATCCCATGCACCTGTACTACTAATGGAGAGAGGTAGCTCCGAAATGCTTTATCCCATGCACCTGTACTACTAATGGAGAGAGCTCTGAAATGCTTTATCCCTTGCACCTGTACTACTAATGGAGAGGTAGCTCTGAAATGCTTTATCCCATGCACCTGTACTACTAATGGAGAGAGGTAGCTCTGAAATGCTTTATCCCATGCACCTGTACTACTAATGGAGAGAGGTAGCTCTGAAATGCTTTATCCCATGCACCTGTACTACTAATGGAGAGAGGTAGCTCTGAAATGCTTTATCCCATGCACCTGTACTACTAATGGAGAGAGGTAGCTCTGAAATGCTTTATCCCATGCACCTGTACTACTAATGGAGAGAGGTAGCTCTGAAATGCTTTATCCCATGCACCTGTACTACTAATGGAGAGAGGTAGCTCTGAAATGCTTTATCCCATGCACCTGTACTACTAATGGAGAGAGGTAGCTCTGAAATGCTTTATCCCATGCACCTGTACTACTAATGGAGAGAGGTAGCTCTGAAATGCTTTATCCCATGCACCTGTACTACTAATGGAGAGAGGTAGCTCTGAAATGCTTTATCCCATGCACCTGTACTACTAATGGAGAGAGGTAGCTCTGAAATGCTTTATCCCATGCACCTGTACTACTAATGGAGAGAGGTAGCTCTGAAATGCTTTATCCCATGCACCTGTACTACTAATGGAGAGAGGTAGCTCTGAAATGCTTTATCCCATGCACCTGTACTACTAATGGAGAGAGGTAGCTCTGAAATGCTTTATCCCATGCACCTGTACTACTAATGGAGAGGTAGCTCTGAAATGCTTTATCCCATGCACCTGTACTACTAATGGAGAGAGGTAGCTCTGAAATGCTTTATCCCATGCACCTGTACTACTAATGGAGAGAGGTAGCTCTGAAATGCTTTATCCCATGCACCTGTACTACTAATGGAGAGAGGTAGCTCTGAAATGCTTTATCCCATGCACCTGTACTACTAATGGAGAGAGGTAGCTCTGAAATGCTTTATCCCATGCACCTGTACTACTAATGGAGAGAGGTAGCTCTGAAATGCTTTATCCCATGCACCTGTACTACTAATGGAGAGAGGTAGCTCTGAAATGCTTTATCCCATGCACCTGTACTACTAATGGAGAGAGGTAGCTCTGAAATGCTTTATCCCATGCACCTGTACTACTAATGGAGAGAGGTAGCTCTGAAATGCTTTATCCCATGCACCTGTACTACTAATGGAGAGAGGTAGCTCTGAAATGCTTTATCCCATGCACCTGTACTACTAATGGAGAGGTAGCTCTGAAATGCTTTATCCCATGCACCTGTACTACTAATGGAGAGAGGTAGCTCTGAAATGCTTTATCCCATGCACCTGTACTACTAATGGAGAGAGGTAGCTCTGAAATGCTTTATCCCATGCACCTGTACTACTAATGGAGAGAGGTAGCTCTGAAATGCTTTATCCCATGCACCTGTACTACTAATGGAGAGAGGTAGCTCTGAAATGCTTTATCCCATGCACCTGTACTACTAATGGAGAGGTAGCTCTGAAATGCTTTATTCCATGCACCTGTACTACTAATGGAGAGAGGTAGCTCTGAAATGCTTTATCCCTTGCACCTGTACTACTAATGGAGAGGTAGCTCTGAAATGCTTTATCCCATGCACCTGTACTACTAATGGAGAGAGGTAGCTCCGAAATGCTTTATCCCATGCACCTGTACTACTAATGGAGAGAGGTAGCTCTGAAATGCTTTATCCCATGCACCTGTACTACTAATGGAGAGGTAGCTCTGAAATGCTTTATCCCATGCACCTGTACTACTAATGGAGAGAGGTAGCTCTGAAATGCTTTATCCCATGCACCTGTACTACTAATGGAGAGAGGTAGCTCTGAAATGCTTTATCCCATGCACCTGTACTACTAATGGAGAGAGGTAGCTCTGAAATGCTTTATCCCATGCACCTGTACTACTAATGGAGAGGTAGCTCTGAAATGCTTTATCCCATGCACCTGTACCACTAATGGAGAGGTAGCTCTGAAATGCTTTATCCCATGCACCTGTACTACTAATGGAGAGAGGTAGCTCTGAAATGCTTTATCCCATGCACCTGTACTACTAATGGAGAGAGGTAGCTCTGAAATGCTTTATCCCATGCACCTGTACTACTAATGGAGAGAGGTAGCTCTGAAATGCTTTATCCCATGCACCTGTACTACTAATGGAGAGAGGTAGCTCTGAAATGCTTTATCCCATGCACCTGTACTACTAATGGAGAGAGGTAGCTCTGAAATGCTTTATCCCATGCACCTGTACTACTAATGGAGAGAGGTAGCTCTGAAATGCTTTATCCCATGCACCTGTACTACTAATGGAGAGAGGTAGCTCTGAAATGCTTTATCCCATGCACCTGTACTACTAATGGAGAGAGGTAGCTCTGAAATGCTTTATCCCATGCACCTGTACTACTAATGGAGAGGTAGCTCTGAAATGCTTTATCCCATGCACCTGTACTACTAATGGAGAGAGGTAGCTCTGAAATGCTTTATCCCATGCACCTGTACTACTAATGGAGAGAGGTAGCTCTGAAATGCTTTATCCCATGCACCTGTACTACTAATGGAGAGAGGTAGCTCTGAAATGCTTTATCCCATGCACCTGTACTACTAAAGGAGAGAGGTAGCTCTGAAATGCTTTATCCCATGCACCTGTACTACTAATGGAGAGGTAGCTCTGAAATGCTTTATCCCATGCACCTGTACTACTAATGGAGAGAGGTAGCTCTGAAATGCTTTATCCCATGCACCTGTACTAATGGAGAGAGGTAGCTCTGAAATGCTTTATCCCATGCACCTGTACTACTAATGGAGAGAGGTAGCTCTGAAATGCTTTATCCCATGCACCTGTACTACTAATGGAGAGAGGTAGCTCTGAAATGCTTTATCCCATGCACCTGTACTACTAATGGAGAGAGGTAGCTCTGAAATGCTTTATCCCATGCACCTGTACTACTAATGGAGAGAGGTAGCTCTGAAATGCTTTATCCCATGCACCTGTACTACTAATGGAGAGAGGTAGCTCTGAAATGCTTTATCCCATGCACCTGTACTACTAATGGAGAGAGGTAGCTCTGAAATGCTTTATCCCATGCACCTGTACTACTAATGGAGAGAGGTAGCTCTGAAATGCTTTATCCCATGCACCTGTACTACTAATGGAGAGAGGTAGCTCTGAAATGCTTTATCCCATGCACCTGTACTACTAATGGAGAGAGGTAGCTCTGAAATGCTTTATCCCATGCACCTGTACTACTAATGGAGAGAGGTAGCTCTGAAATGCTTTATCCCATGCACCTGTACTACTAATGGAGAGAGGTAGCTCTGAAATGCTTTATCCCATGCACCTGTACTACTAATGGAGAGAGGTAGCTCTGAAATGCTTTATCCCATGCACCTGTACTACTAATGGAGAGAGGTAGCTCTGAAATGCTTTATCCCATGCACCTGTACTACTAATGGAGAGAGGTAGCTCTGAAATGCTTTATCCCATGCACCTGTACTACTAATGGAGAGAGGTAGCTCTGAAATGCTTTATCCCATGCACCTGTACTACTAATGGAGAGAGGTAGCTCTGAAATGCTTTATCCCATGCACCTGTACTACTAATGGAGAGGTAGCTCTGAAATGCTTTATCCCATGCACCTGTACTACTAATGGAGAGAGGTAGCTCTGAAATGCTTTATCCCATGCACCTGTACTACTAATGGAGAGAGGTAGCTCTGAAATGCTTTATCCCATGCACCTGTACTACTAATGGAGAGAGGTAGCTCTGAAATGCTTTATCCCATGCACCTGTACTACTAATGGAGAGAGGTAGCTCTGAAATGCTTTATCCCATGCACCTGTACTACTAATGGAGAGAGGTAGCTCTGAAATGCTTTATCCCATGCACCTGTACTACTAATGGAGAGAGGTAGCTCTGAAATGCTTTATCCCATGCACCTGTACTACTAATGGAGAGAGGTAGCTCTGAAATGCTTTATCCCATGCACCTGTACTACTAATGGAGAGAGGTAGCTCTGAAATGCTTTATCCCATGCACCTGTACTACTAATGGAGAGGTAGCTCTGAAATGCTTTATCCCATGCACCTGTACTACTAATGGAGAGAGGTAGCTGAGCCTGAAATGCTTTATCCCATGCACCTGTACTACTAATGGAGAGAGGTAGCTCTGAAATGCTTTATCCCATGCACCTGTACTACTAATGGAGAGAGGTAGCTCTGAAATGCTTTATCCCATGCACCTGTACTACTAATGGAGAGAGGTAGCTCTGAAATGCTTTATCCCATGCACCTGTACTACTAATGGAGAGAGGTAGCTCTGAAATGCTTTATCCCATGCACCTGTACTACTAATGGAGAGAGGTAGCTCTGAAATGCTTTATCCCATGCACCTGTACTACTAATGGAGAGAGGTAGCTCTGAAATGCTTTATCCCATGCACCTGTACTACTAATGGAGAGAGGTAGCTCTGAAATGCTTTATCCCATGCACCTGTACTACTAATGGAGAGAGGTAGCTCTGAAATGCTTTATCCCATGCACCTGTACTACTAATGGAGAGAGGTAGCTCTGAAATGCTTTATCCCATGCACCTGTACTACTAATGCTGAGAGGTAGCTCTGAAATGCTTTATCCCATGCACCTGTACTACTAATGGAGAGAGGTAGCTCTGAAATGCTTTATCCCATGCACCTGTACTACTAATGGAGAGAGGTAGCTCTGAAATGCTTTATCCCATGCACCTGTACTACTAATGGAGAGAGGTAGCTCTGAAATGCTTTATCCCATGCACCTGTACTACTAATGGAGAGAGGTAGCTCTGAAATGCTTTATCCCATGCACCTGTACTACTAATGGAGAGAGGTAGCTCTGAAATGCTTTATCCCATGCACCTGTACTACTAATGGAGAGAGGTAGCTCTGAAATGCTTTATCCCATGCACCTGTACTACTAATGGAGAGGTAGCTCTGAAATGCTTTATCCCATGCACCTGTACTACTAATGGAGAGAGGTAGCTCTGAAATGCTTTATCCCATGCACCTGTACTACTAATGGAGAGAGGTAGCTCTGAAATGCTTTATCCCATGCACCTGTACTACTAATGGAGAGAGGTAGCTCTGAAATGCTTTATCCCATGCACCTGTACTACTAATGGAGAGAGGTAGCTCTGAAATGCTTTATCCCATGCACCTGTACTACTAATGGAGAGAGGTAGCTCTGAAATGCTTTATCCCATGCACCTGTACTACTAATGGAGAGAGGTAGCTCTGAAATGCTTTATCCCATGCACCTGTACTACTAATGGAGAGAGGTAGCTCTGAAATGCTTTATCCCATGCACCTGTACTACTAATGGAGAGAGGTAGCTCTGAAATGCTTTATCCCATGCACCTGTACTACTAATGGAGAGAGGTAGCTCTGAAATGCTTTATCCCATGCACCTGTACTACTAATGGAGAGAGGTAGCTCTGAAATGCTTTATCCCATGCACCTGTACTACTAATGGAGAGAGGTAGCTCTGAAATGCTTTATCCCATGCACCTGTACTACTAATGGAGAGAGGTAGCTCTGAAATGCTTTATCCCATGCACCTGTACTACTAATGGAGAGAGGTAGCTCTGAAATGCTTTATCCCATGCACCTGTACTACTAATGGAGAGAGGTAGCTCTGAAATGCTTTATCCCATGCACCTGTACTACTAATGGAGAGAGGTAGCTCTGAAATGCTTTATCCCATGCACCTGTACTACTAATGGAGAGGTAGCTCTGAAATGCTTTATCCCATGCACCTGTACTACTAATGGAGAGAGGTAGCTCTGAAATGCTTTATCCCATGCACCTGTACTACTAATGGAGAGGTAGCTCCGAAATGCTTTATCCCATGCACCTGTACTACTAATGGAGAGAGGTAGCTCTGAAATGCTTTATCCCATGCACCTGTACTACTAATGGAGAGAGGTAGCTCCGAAATGCTTTATCCCATGCACCTGTACTACTAATGGAGAGAGGTAGCTCTGAAATGCTTTATCCCATGCACCTGTACTACTAATGGAGAGAGGTAGCTCTGAAATGCTTTATCCCATGCACCTGTACTACTAATGGAGAGAGGTAGCTCCGAAATGCTTTATCCCATGCACCTGTACTACTAATGGAGAGAGGTAGCTCTGAAATGCTTTATCCCATGCACCTGTACTACTAATGGAGAGAGGTAGCTCTGAAATGCTTTATCCCATGCACCTGTACTACTAATGGAGAGAGGTAGCTCTGAAATGCTTTATCCCATGCACCTGTACTACTAATGGAGAGAGGTAGCTCTGAAATGCTTTATCCCATGCACCTGTACTACTAATGGAGAGGTAGCTCTGAAATGCTTTATCCCATGCACCTGTACTACTAATGGAGAGAGGTAGCTCTGAAATGCTTTATCCCATGCACCTGTACTACTAATGGAGAGAGGTAGCTCTGAAATGCTTTATCCCATGCACCTGTACTACTAATGGAGAGAGGTAGCTCTGAAATGCTTTATCCCATGCACCTGTACTACTAATGGAGAGAGGTAGCTCTGAAATGCTTTATCCCATGCACCTGTACTACTAATGGAGAGAGGTAGCTCTGAAATGCTTTATCCCATGCACCTGTACTACTAATGGAGAGAGGTAGCTCTGAAATGCTTTATCCCATGCACCTGTACTACTAATGGAGAGAGGTAGCTCTGAAATGCTTTATCCCATGCACCTGTACTACTAATGGAGAGAGGTAGCTCTGAAATGCTTTATCCCATGCACCTGTACTACTAATGGAGAGGTAGCTCTGAAATGCTTTATCCCATGCACCTGTACTACTAATGGAGAGAGGTAGCTCTGAAATGCTTTATCCCATGCACCTGTACTACTAATGGAGAGAGGTAGCTCTGAAATGCTTTATCCCATGCACCTGTACTACTAATGGAGAGAGGTAGCTCTGAAATGCTTTATCCCATGCACCTGTACTACTAATGGAGAGAGGTAGCTCTGAAATGCTTTATCCCATGCACCTGTACTACTAATGGAGAGAGGTAGCTCTGAAATGCTTTATCCCATGCACCTGTACTACTAATGGAGAGAGGTAGCTCTGAAATGCTTTATCCCATGCACCTGTACTACTAATGGAGAGAGGTAGCTCTGAAATGCTTTATCCCATGCACCTGTACTACTAATGGAGAGAGGTAGCTCTGAAATGCTTTATCCCATGCACCTGTACTACTAATGGAGAGAGGTAGCTCTGAAATGCTTTATCCCATGCACCTGTACTACTAATGGAGAGAGGTAGCTCTGAAATGCTTTATCCCATGCACCTGTACTACTAATGGAGAGAGGTAGCTCTGAAATGCTTTATCCCATGCACCTGTACTACTAATGGAGAGAGGTAGCTCTGAAATGCTTTATCCCATGCACCTGTACTACTAATGGAGAGACGTAGCTCTGAAATGCTTTATCCCATGCACCTGTACCACTAATGGAGAGAGGTAGCTCTGAAATGCTTTATCCCATGCACCTGTACTACTAATGGAGAGAGGTAGCTCTGAAATGCTTTATCCCATGCACCTGTACTACTAATGGAGAGAGGTAGCTCTGAAATGCTTTATCCCATGCACCTGTACTACTAATGGAGAGAGGTAGCTCTGAAATGCTTTATCCCATGCACCTGTACTACTAATGGAGAGAGGTAGCTCTGAAATGCTTTATCCCATGCACCTGTACTACTAATGGAGAGAGGTAGCTCTGAAATGCTTTATCCCATGCACCTGTACTACTAATGGAGAGAGGTAGCTCTGAAATGCTTTATCCCATGCACCTGTACTACTAATGGAGAGAGGTAGCTCTGAAATGCTTTATCCCATGCACCTGTACTACTAATGGAGAGAGGTAGCTCTGAAATGCTTTATCCCATGCACCTGTACTACTAATGGAGAGAGGTAGCTCTGAAATGCTTTATCCCATGCACCTGTACTACTAATGGAGAGAGGTAGCTCTGAAATGCTTTATCCCATGCACCTGTACTACTAATGGAGAGAGGTAGCTCTGAAATGCTTTATCCCATGCACCTGTACTACTAATGGAGAGAGGTAGCTCTGAAATGCTTTATCCCATGCACCTGTACTACTAATGGAGAGAGGTAGCTCTGAAATGCTTTATCCCATGCACCTGTACTACTAATGGAGAGAGGTAGCTCTGAAATGCTTTATCCCATGCACCTGTACTACTAATGGAGAGAGGTAGCTCTGAAATGCTTTATCCCATGCACCTGTACTACTAATGGAGAGAGGTAGCTCTGAAATGCTTTATCCCATGCACCTGTACTACTAATGGAGAGAGGTAGCTCTGAAATGCTTTATCCCATGCACCTGTACTACTAATGGAGAGAGGTAGCTCTGAAATGCTTTATCCCATGCACCTGTACTACTAATGGAGAGAGGTAGCTCTGAAATGCTTTATCCCATGCACCTGTACTACTAATGGAGAGAGGTAGCTCTGAAATGCTTTATCCCATGCACCTGTACTACTAATGGAGAGAGGTAGCTCTGAAATGCTTTATCCCATGCACCTGTACTACTAATGGAGAGAGGTAGCTCTGAAATGCTTTATCCCATGCACCTGTACTACTAATGGAGAGGTAGCTCCGAAATGCTTTATCCCATGCACCTGTACTACTAATGGAGAGAGGTAGCTCTGAAATGCTTTATCCCATGCACCTGTACTACTAATGGAGAGAGGTAGCTCTGAAATGCTTTATCCCATGCACCTGTACTACTAATGGAGAGAGGTAGCTCTGAAATGCTTTATCCCATGCACCTGTACTACTAATGGAGAGAGGTAGCTCTGAAATGCTTTATCCCATGCACCTGTACTACTAATGGAGAGAGGTAGCTCTGAAATGCTTTATCCCATGCACCTGTACTACTAATGGAGAGAGGTAGCTCTGAAATGCTTTATCCCATGCACCTGTACTACTAATGGAGAGAGGTAGCTCTGAAATGCTTTATCCCATGCACCTGTACTACTAATGGAGAGAGGTAGCTCTGAAATGCTTTATCCCATGCACCTGTACTACTAATGGAGAGAGGTAGCTCTGAAATGCTTTATCCCATGCACCTGTACTACTAATGGAGAGAGGTAGCTCTGAAATGCTTTATCCCATGCACCTGTACTACTAATGGAGAGGTAGCTCCGAAATGCTTTATCCCATGCACCTGTACTACTAATGGAGAGAGGTAGCTCTGAAATGCTTTATCCCATGCACCTGTACTACTAATGGAGAGAGGTAGCTCTGAAATGCTTTATCCCATGCACCTGTACTACTAATGGAGAGAGGTAGCTCTGAAATGCTTTATCCCATGCACCTGTACTACTAATGGAGAGAGGTAGCTCTGAAATGCTTTATCCCATGCACCTGTACTACTAATGGAGAGAGGTAGCTCTGAAATGCTTTATCCCATGCACCTGTACTACTAATGGAGAGAGGTAGCTCTGAAATGCTTTATCCCATGCACCTGTACTACTAATGGAGAGAGGTAGCTCTGAAATGCTTTATCCCATGCACCTGTACTACTAATGGAGAGAGGTAGCTCTGAAATGCTTTATCCCATGCACCTGTACTACTAATGGAGAGAGGTAGCTCTGAAATGCTTTATCCCATGCACCTGTACTACTAATGGAGAGAGGTAGCTCTGAAATGCTTTATCCCATGCACCTGTACTACTAATGGAGAGAGGTAGCTCTGAAATGCTTTATCCCATGCACCTGTACTACTAATGGAGAGAGGTAGCTCTGAAATGCTTTATCCCATGCACCTGTACTACTAATGGAGAGAGGTAGCTCTGAAATGCTTTATCCCATGCACCTGTACTACTAATGGAGAGAGGTAGCTCTGAAATGCTTTATCCCATGCACCTGTACTACTAATGGAGAGAGGTAGCTCTGAAATGCTTTATCCCATGCACCTGTACTACTAATGGAGAGAGGTAGCTCTGAAATGCTTTATCCCATGCACCTGTACTACTAATGGAGAGAGGTAGCTCTGAAATGCTTTATCCCATGCACCTGTACTACTAATGGAGAGAGGTAGCTCTGAAATGCTTTATCCCATGCACCTGTACTACTAATGGAGAGAGGTAGCTCTGAAATGCTTTATCCCATGCACCTGTACTACTAATGGAGAGAGGTAGCTCTGAAATGCTTTATCCCATGCACCTGTACTACTAATGGAGAGGTAGCTCTGAAATGCTTTATCCCATGCACCTGTACTACTAATGGAGAGAGGTAGCTCTGAAATGCTTTATCCCATGCACCTGTACTACTAATGGAGAGGTAGCTCTGAAATGCTTTATCCCATGCACCTGTACTACTAATGGAGAGAGGTAGCTCTGAAATGCTTTATCCCATGCACCTGTACTACTAATGGAGAGAGGTAGCTCTGAAATGCTTTATCCCATGCACCTGTACTACTAATGGAGAGAGGTAGCTCTGAAATGCTTTATCCCATGCACCTGTACTACTAATGGAGAGAGGTAGCTCTGAAATGCTTTATCCCATGCACCTGTACTACTAATGGAGAGAGGTAGCTCTGAAATGCTTTATCCCATGCACCTGTACTACTAATGGAGAGAGGTAGCTCTGAAATGCTTTATCCCATGCACCTGTACTACTAATGGAGAGAGGTAGCTCTGAAATGCTTTATCCCATGCACCTGTACTACTAATGGAGAGGTAGCTCTGAAATGCTTTATCCCATGCACCTGTACTACTAATGGAGAGAGGTAGCTCTGAAATGCTTTATCCCATGCACCTGTACTACTAATGGAGAGAGGTAGCTCTGAAATGCTTTATCCCATGCACCTGTACTACTAATGGAGAGAGGTAGTAGCTCTGATATGCTTTATCCCATGCACCTGTACTACTAATGGAGAGAGGTAGCTCTGAAATGCTTTATCCCATGCACCTGTACTACTAATGGAGAGAGGTAGCTCTGAAATGCTTTATCCCATGCACCTGTACTACTAATGGAGAGAGGTAGCTCTGAAATGCTTTATCCCATGCACCTGTACTACTAATGGAGAGAGGTAGCTCTGAAATGCTTTATCCCATGCACCTGTACTACTAATGGAGAGAGGTAGCTCTGAAATGCTTTATCCCATGCACCTGTACTACTAATGGAGAGAGGTAGCTCTGAAATGCTTTATCCCATGCACCTGTACTACTAATGGAGAGAGGTAGCTCTGAAATGCTTTATCCCATGCACCTGTACTACTAATGGAGAGAGGTAGCTCTGAAATGCTTTATCCCATGCACCTGTACTACTAATGGAGAGGTAGCTCTGAAATGCTTTATCCCATGCACCTGTACTACTAATGGAGAGAGGTAGCTCTGAAATGCTTTATCCCATGCACCTGTACTACTAATGGAGAGAGGTAGCTCCGAAATGCTTTATCCCATGCACCTGTACTACTAATGGAGAGAGGTAGCTCTGAAATGCTTTATCCCATGCACCTGTACTACTAATGGAGAGAGGTAGCTCTGAAATGCTTTATCCCATGCACCTGTACTACTAATGGAGAGAGGTAGCTCTGAAATGCTTTATCCCATGCACCTGTACTACTAATGGAGAGAGGTAGCTCTGAAATGCTTTATCCCATGCACCTGTACTACTAATGGAGAGAGGTAGCTCCAAAATGCTTTATCCCATGCACCTGTACTACTAATGGAGAGAGGTAGCTCCGAAATGCTTTATCCCATGCACCTGTACTACTAATGGAGAGAGGTAGCTCTGAAATGCTTTATCCCATGCACCTGTACTACTAATGGAGAGAGGTAGCTCTGAAATGCTTTATCCCATGCACCTGTACTACTAATGGAGAGGTAGCTCTGAAATGCTTTATCCCATGCACCTGTACTACTAATGGAGAGAGGTAGCTCTGAAATGCTTTATCCCATGCACCTGTACTACTAATGGAGAGAGGTAGCTCTGAAATGCTTTATCCCATGCACCTGTACTACTAATGGAGAGAGGTAGCTCTGAAATGCTTTATCCCATGCACCTGTACTACTAATGGAGAGAGGTAGCTCTGAAATGCTTTATCCCATGCACCTGTACTACTAATGGAGAGAGGTAGCTCTGAAATGCTTTATCCCATGCACCTGTACTACTAATGGAGAGAGGTAGCTCTGAAATGCTTTATCCCATGCACCTGTACTACTAATGGAGAGAGGTAGCTCTGAAATGCTTTATCCCATGCACCTGTACTACTAATGGAGAGAGGTAGCTCTGAAATGCTTTATCCCATGCACCTGTACTACTAATGGAGAGAGGTAGCTCTGAAATGCTTTATCCCATGCACCTGTACTACTAATGGAGAGAGGTAGCTCTGAAATGCTTTATCCCATGCACCTGTACTACTAATGGAGAGAGGTAGCTCTGAAATGCTTTATCCCATGCACCTGTACTACTAATGGAGAGAGGTAGCTCTGAAATGCTTTATCCCATGCACCTGTACTACTAATGGAGAGAGGTAGCTCTGAAATGCTTTATCCCATGCACCTGTACTACTAATGGAGAGAGGTAGCTCTGAAATGCTTTATCCCATGCACCTGTACTACTAATGGAGAGAGGTAGCTCTGAAATGCTTTATCCCATGCACCTGTACTACTAATGGAGAGGTAGCTCTGAAATGCTTTATCCCATGCACCTGTACTACTAATGGAGAGGTAGCTCTGAAATGCTTTATCCCATGCACCTGTACTACTAATGGAGAGAGTAGCTCTGAAATGCTTTATCCCATGCACCTGTACTACTAATGGAGAGAGGTAGCTCTGAAATGCTTTATCCCATGCACCTGTACTACTAATGGAGAGAGGTAGCTCCGAAATGCTTTATCCCATGCACCTGTACTACTAATGGAGAGAGGTAGCTCTGAAATGCTTTATCCCATGCACCTGTACTACTAATGGAGAGAGGTAGCTCTGAAATGCTTTATCCCTTGCACCTGTACTACTAATGGAGAGGTAGCTCTGAAATGCTTTATCCCATGCACCTGTACTACTAATGGAGAGAGGTAGCTCTGAAATGCTTTATCCCATGCACCTGTACTACTAATGGAGAGAGGTAGCTCTGAAATGCTTTATCCCATGCACCTGTACTACTAATGGAGAGAGGTAGCTCTGAAATGCTTTATCCCATGCACCTGTACTACTAATGGAGAGAGGTAGCTCTGAAATGCTTTATCCCATGCACCTGTACTACTAATGGAGAGAGGTAGCTCTGAAATGCTTTATCCCATGCACCTGTACTACTAATGGAGAGAGGTAGCTCTGAAATGCTTTATCCCATGCACCTGTACTACTAATGGAGAGAGGTAGCTCTGAAATGCTTTATCCCATGCACCTGTACTACTAATGGAGAGGTAGCTCTGAAATGCTTTATCCCATGCACCTGTACTACTAATGGAGAGAGGTAGCTCTGAAATGCTTTATCCCATGCACCTGTACTACTAATGGAGAGAGGTAGCTCTGAAATGCTTTATCCCATGCACCTGTACTACTAATGGAGAGAGGTAGCTCTGAAATGCTTTATCCCATGCACCTGTACTACTAATGGAGAGAGGTAGCTCTGAAATGCTTTATCCCATGCACCTGTACTACTAATGGAGAGAGGTAGCTCTGAAATGCTTTATCCCATGCACCTGTACTACTAATGGAGAGAGGTAGCTCTGAAATGCTTTATCCCATGCACCTGTACTACTAATGGAGAGGTAGCTCTGAAATGCTTTATCCCATGCACCTGTACTACTAATGGAGAGAGGTAGCTCTGAAATGCTTTATCCCATGCACCTGTACTACTAATGGAGAGAGGTAGCTCTGAAATGCTTTATCCCATGCACCTGTACTACTAATGGAGAGAGGTAGCTCTGAAATGCTTTATCCCATGCACCTGTACTACTAATGGAGAGAGGTAGCTCTGAAATGCTTTATCCCATGCACCTGTACTACTAATGGAGAGAGGTAGCTCTGAAATGCTTTATCCCATGCACCTGTACTACTAATGGAGAGAGGTAGCTCTGAAATGCTTTATCCCATGCACCTGTACTACTAATGGAGAGAGGTAGCTCTGAAATGCTTTATCCCATGCACCTGTACTACTAATGGAGAGAGGTAGCTCTGAAATGCTTTATCCCATGCACCTGTACTACTAATGGAGAGAGGTAGCTCTGAAATGCTTTATCCCATGCACCTGTACTACTAATGGAGAGAGGTAGCTCTGAAATGCTTTATCCCATGCACCTGTACTACTAATGGAGAGAGGTAGCTCTGAAATGCTTTATCCCATGCACCTGTACTACTAATGGAGAGACGTAGCTCTGAAATGCTTTATCCCATGCACCTGTACTACTAATGGAGAGAGGTAGCTCTGAAATGCTTTATCCCATGCACCTGTACTACTAATGGAGAGAGGTAGCTCTGAAATGCTTTATCCCATGCACCTGTACTACTAATGGAGAGAGGTAGCTCTGAAATGCTTTATCCCATGCACCTGTACTACTAATGGAGAGAGGTAGCTCTGAAATGCTTTATCCCATGCACCTGTACTACTAATGGAGAGAGGTAGCTCTGAAATGCTTTATCCCATGCACCTGTACTACTAATGGAGAGAGGTAGCTCTGAAATGCTTTATCCCATGCACCTGTACCACTAATGGAGAGGTAGCTCTGAAATGCTTTATCCCATGCACCTGTACTACTAATGGAGAGGTAGCTCTGAAATGCTTTATCCCATGCACCTGTACTACTAATGGAGAGAGGTAGCTCTGAAATGCTTTATCCCTTGCACCTGTAATACTAATGGAGAGAGGTAGCTCTGAAATGCTTTATCCCATGCACCTGTACTACTAATGGAGAGAGGTAGCTCTGAAATGCTTTATCCCATGCACCTGTACCACTAATGGAGAGGTAGCTCTGAAATGCTTTATCCCATGCACCTGTACTACTAATGGAGAGAGGTAGCTCTGAAATGCTTTATCCCATGCACCTGTACTACTAATGGAGAGAGGTAGCTCTGAAATGCTTTATCCCATGCACCTGTACTACTAATGGAGAGAGGTAGCTCTGAAATGCTTTATCCCATGCACCTGTACTACTAATGGAGAGAGGTAGCTCTGAAATGCTTTATCCCATGCACCTGTACTACTAATGGAGAGAGGTAGCTCTGAAATGCTTTATCCCATGCACCTGTACTACTAATGGAGAGAGGTAGCTCTGAAATGCTTTATCCCATGCACCTGTACTACTAATGGAGAGGTAGCTCTGAAATGCTTTATCCCATGCACCTGTACTACTAATGGAGAGAGGTAGCTCTGAAATGCTTTATCCCATGCACCTGTACTACTAATGGAGAGAGGTAGCTCTGAAATGCTTTATCCCATGCACCTGTACTACTAATGGAGAGGTAGCTCTGAAATGCTTTATCCCATGCACCTGTACTACTAATGGAGAGGTAGCTCTGAAATGCTTTATCCCTTGCACCTGTACTACTAATGGAGAGGTAGCTCTGAAATGCTTTATCCCATGCACCTGTACTACTAATGGAGAGAGGTAGCTCTGAAATGCTTTATCCCTTGCACCTGTACTACTAATGGAGAGGTAGCTCTGAAATGCTTTATCCCATGCACCTGTACTACTAATGGAGAGAGGTAGCTCTGAAATGCTTTATCCCATGCACCTGTACTACTAATGGAGAGAGGTAGCTCTGAAATGCTTTATCCCATGCACCTGTACTACTAATGGAGAGAGGTAGCTCTGAAATGCTTTATCCCATGCACCTGTACTACTAATGGAGAGAGGTAGCTCTGAAATGCTTTATCCCATGCACCTGTACTACTAATGGAGAGGTAGCTCTGAAATGCTTTATCCCATGCACCTGTACTACTAATGGAGAGGTAGCTCTGAAATGCTTTATCCCATGCACCTGTACTACTAATGGAGAGAGGTAGCTCCGAAATGCTTTATCCCATGCACCTGTACTACTAATGGAGAGAGGTAGCTCTGAAATGCTTTATCCCATGCACCTGTACTACTAATGGAGAGGTAGCTCTGAAATGCTTTATCCCATGCACCTGTACTACTAATGGAGAGGTAGCTCTGAAATGCTTTATCCCATGCACCTGTACTACTAATGGAGAGGTAGCTCTGAAATGCTTTATCCCATGCACCTGTACTACTAATGGAGAGGTAGCTCTGAAATGCTTTATCCCATGCACCTGTACTACTAATGGAGAGAGGTAGCTCTGAAATGCTTTATCCCATGCACCTGTACTACTAATGGAGAGAGGTAGCTCTGAAATGCTTTATCCCATGCACCTGTACTACTAATGGAGAGAGGTAGCTCTGAAATGCTTTATCCCGTGCATCTGTACTACTAATGGAGAGAGGTAGCTCTGAAATGCTTTATCCCATGCACCTGTACTACTAATGGAGAGAGGTAGCTCTGAAATGCTTTATCCCATGCACCTGTACTACTAATGGAGAGAGGTAGCTCTGAAATGCTTTATCCCATGCACCTGTACTACTAATGTAGAGGTAGCTCTGAAATGCTTTATCCCTTGCACCTGTACTACTAATGGAGAGGTAGCTCTGAAATGCTTTATCCCATGCACCTGTACTACTAATGGAGAGAGGTAGCTCTGAAATGCTTTATCCCATGCACCTGTACTACTAATGGAGAGAGGTAGCTCTGAAATGCTTTATCCCATGCACCTGTACTACTAATGGAGAGAGGTAGCTCTGAAATGCTTTATCCCATGCACCTGTACTACTAATGGAGAGAGGTAGCTCTGAAATGCTTTATCCCATGCACCTGTACTACTAATGGAGAGAGGTAGCTCTGAAATGCTTTATCCCATGCACCTGTACTACTAATGGAGAGAGGTAGCTCTGAAATGCTTTATCCCATGCACCTGTACTACTAATGTAGAGGTAGCTCTGAAATGCTTTATCCCATGCACCTGTACTACTAATGGAGAGAGGTAGCTCTGAAATGCTTTATCCCATGCACCTGTACTACTAATGGAGAGAGGTAGCTCTGAAATGCTTTATCCCATGCACCTGTACTACTAATGGAGAGAGGTAGCTCTGAAATGCTTTATCCCATGCACCTGTACTACTAATGGAGAGAGGTAGCTCTGAAATGCTTTATCCCATGCACCTGTACTACTAATGGAGAGAGGTAGCTCTGAAATGCTTTATCCCATGCACCTGTACTACTAATGGAGAGAGGTAGCTCTGAAATGCTTTATCCCATGCACCTGTACTACTAATGGAGAGGTAGCTCTGAAATGCTTTATCCCATGCACCTGTACTACTAATGGAGAGAGGTAGCTCTGAAATGCTTTATCCCATGCACCTGTACTACTAATGGAGAGAGGTAGCTCTGAAATGCTTTATCCCATGCACCTGTACTACTAATGGAGAGAGGTAGCTCTGAAATGCTTTATCCCATGCACCTGTACTACTAATGGAGAGAGGTAGCTCTGAAATGCTTTATCCCATGCACCTGTACTACTACTAATGGAGAGAGGTAGCTCTGAAATGCTTTATCCCATGCACCTGTACTACTAATGGAGAGAGGTAGCTCTGAAATGCTTTATCCCATGCACCTGTACTACTAATGGAGAGAGGTAGCTCCGAAATGCTTTATCCCATGCACCTGTACTACTAATGGAGAGAGGTAGCTCCGAAATGCTTTATCCCATGCACCTGTACTACTAATGGAGAGAGGTAGCTCTGAAATGCTTTATCCCATGCACCTGTACTACTAATGGAGAGAGGTAGCTCTGAAATGCTTTATCCCATGCACCTGTACTACTAATGGAGAGAGGTAGCTCTGAAATGCTTTATCCCATGCACCTGTACTACTAATGGAGAGAGGTAGCTCTGAAATGCTTTATCCCATGCACCTGTACTACTAATGGAGAGAGGTAGCTCTGAAATGCTTTATCCCATGCACCTGTACTACTAATGGAGAGGTAGCTCTGAAATGCTTTATCCCATGCACCTGTACTACTAATGGAGAGGTAGCTCTGAAATGCTTTATCCCATGCACCTGTACTACTAATGGAGAGAGGTAGCTCTGAAATGCTTTATCCCATGCACCTGTACTACTAATGGAGAGAGGTAGCTCTGAAATGCTTTATCCCATGCACCTGTACTACTAATGGAGAGAGGTAGCTCTGAAATGCTTTATCCCATGCACCTGTACTACTAATGGAGAGAGGTAGCTCTGAAATGCTTTATCCCATGCACCTGTACTACTAATGGAGAGAGGTAGCTCTGAAATGCTTTATCCCATGCACCTGTACTACTAATGGAGAGAGGTAGCTCTGAAATGCTTTATCCCATGCACCTGTACTACTAATGGAGAGGTAGCTCTGAAATGCTTTATCCCATGCACCTGTACTACTAATGGAGAGAGGTAGCTCTGAAATGCTTTATCCCATGCACCTGTACCACTAATGGAGAGAGGTAGCTCTGAAATGCTTTATCCCATGCACCTGTACTACTAATGGAGAGAGGTAGCTCTGAAATGCTTTATCCCATGCACCTGTACTACTAATGGAGAGAGGTAGCTCTGAAATGCTTTATCCCATGCACCTGTACCACTAATGGAGAGAGGTAGCTCTGAAATGCTTTATCCCATGCACCTGTACTACTAATGGAGAGAGGTAGCTCTGAAATGCTTTATCCCATGCACCTGTACTACTAATGGAGAGAGGTAGCTCTGAAATGCTTTATCCCATGCACCTGTACTACTAATGGAGAGAGGTAGCTCTGAAATGCTTTATCCCATGCACCTGTACTACTAATGGAGAGAGGTAGCTCTGAAATGCTTTATCCCATGCACCTGTACTACTAATGGAGAGGTAGCTCTGAAATGCTTTATCCCATGCACCTGTACTACTAATGGAGAGAGGTAGCTCTGAAATGCTTTATCCCATGCACCTGTACTACTAATGGAGAGAGGTAGCTCTGAAATGCTTTATCCCATGCACCTGTACTACTAATGGAGAGAGGTAGCTCTGAAATGCTTTATCCCATGCACCTGTACTACTAATGGAGAGAGGTAGCTCTGAAATGCTTTATCCCATGCACCTGTACTACTAATGGAGAGAGGTAGCTCTGAAATGCTTTATCCCATGCACCTGTACTACTAATGGAGAGAGGTAGCTCTGAAATGCTTTATCCCATGCACCTGTACTACTAATGGAGAGAGGTAGCTCTGAAATGCTTTATCCCATGCACCTGTACTACTAATGGAGAGAGGTAGCTCTGAAATGCTTTATCCCATGCACCTGTACTACTAATGGAGAGAGTAGCTCTGAAATGCTTTATCCCATGCACCTGTACTACTAATGGAGAGAGGTAGCTCTGAAATGCTTTATCCCATGCACCTGTACTACTAATGGAGAGAGGTAGCTCTGAAATGCTTTATCCCATGCACCTGTACTACTAATGGAGAGAGGTAGCTCTGAAATGCTTTATCCCATGCACCTGTACTACTAATGGAGAGAGGTAGCTCTGAAATGCTTTATCCCATGCACCTGTACTACTAATGGAGAGAGGTAGCTCTGAAATGCTTTATCCCATGCACCTGTACTACTAATGGAGAGAGGTAGCTCTGAAATGCTTTATCCCATGCACCTGTACTACTAATGGAGAGAGGTAGCTCTGAAATGCTTTATCCCATGCACCTGTACTACTAATGGAGAGAGGTAGCTCTGAAATGCTTTATCCCATGCACCTGTACTACTAATGGAGAGAGGTAGCTCTGAAATGCTTTATCCCATGCACCTGTACTACTAATGGAGAGAGGTAGCTCTGAAATGCTTTATCCCATGCACCTGTACTACTAATGGAGAGAGGTAGCTCTGAAATGCTTTATCCCATGCACCTGTACTACTAATGGAGAGGTAGCTCTGAAATGCTTTATCCCATGCACCTGTACTACTAATGGAGAGAGGTAGCTCTGAAATGCTTTATCCCATGCACCTGTACCACTAATGGAGAGAGGTAGCTCTGAAATGCTTTATCCCATGCACCTGTACCACTAATGGAGAGAGGTAGCTCTGAAATGCTTTATCCCATGCACCTGTACTACTAATGGAGAGAGGTAGCTCTGAAATGCTTTATCCCATGCACCTGTACCACTAATGGAGAGAGGTAGCTCTGAAATGCTTTATCCCATGCACCTGTACTACTAATGGAGAGAGGTAGCTCTGAAATGCTTTATCCCATGCACCTGTACTACTAATGGAGAGAGGTAGCTCTGAAATGCTTTATCCCATGCACCTGTACTACTAATGGAGAGAGGTAGCTCTGAAATGCTTTATCCCATGCACCTGTACTACTAATGGAGAGAGGTAGCTCTGAAATGCTTTATCCCATGCACCTGTACTACTAATGGAGAGAGGTAGCTCTGAAATGCTTTATCCCATGCACCTGTACTACTAATGGAGAGAGGTAGCTCTGAAATGCTTTATCCCATGCACCTGTACTACTAATGGAGAGAGGTAGCTCTGAAATGCTTTATCCCATGCACCTGTACTACTAATGGAGAGAGGTAGCTCTGAAATGCTTTATCCCATGCACCTGTACTACTAATGGAGAGAGGTAGCTCTGAAATGCTTTATCCCATGCACCTGTACTACTAATGGAGAGAGGTAGCTCTGAAATGCTTTATCCCATGCACCTGTACTACTAATGGAGAGAGGTAGCTCTGAAATGCTTTATCCCATGCACCTGTACTACTAATGGAGAGAGGTAGCTCTGAAATGCTTTATCCCATGCACCTGTACTACTAATGGAGAGAGGTAGCTCTGAAATGCTTTATCCCATGCACCTGTACTACTAATGGAGAGAGGTAGCTCTGAAATGCTTTATCCCATGCACCTGTACTACTAATGGAGAGAGGTAGCTCTGAAATGCTTTATCCCATGCACCTGTACTACTAATGGAGAGAGGTAGCTCTGAAATGCTTTATCCCATGCACCTGTACTACTAATGGAGAGAGGTAGCTCTGAAATGCTTTATCCCATGCACCTGTACTACTAATGGAGAGAGGTAGCTCTGAAATGCTTTATCCCATGCACCTGTACTACTAATGGAGAGAGGTAGCTCTGAAATGCTTTATCCCATGCACCTGTACTACTAATGGAGAGAGGTAGCTCTGAAATGCTTTATCCCATGCACCTGTACTACTAATGGAGTGGTTGCTCTGAAATGCTTTATCCCATGCACCTGTACTACTAATGGAGAGAGTAGCTCTGAAATGCTTTATCCCATGCACCTGTACTACTAATGGAGAGAGGTAGCTCTGAAATGCTTTATCCCATGCACCTGTACTACTAATGGAGAGAGGTAGCTCTGAAATGCTTTATCCCATGCACCTGTACTACTAATGGAGAGAGGTAGCTCTGAAATGCTTTATCCCATGCACCTGTACTACTAATGGAGAGAGGTAGCTCTGAAATGCTTTATCCCATGCACCTGTACTACTAATGGAGAGAGGTAGCTCTGAAATGCTTTATCCCATGCACCTGTACTACTAATGGAGAGAGGTAGCTCTTAAATGCTTTATCCCATGCACCTGTACTACTAATGGAGAGAGGTAGCTCTGAAATGCTTTATCCCATGCACCTGTACCACTAATGGAGAGAGGTAGCTTTGAAATGCTTTATCCCATGCACCTGTACTACTAATGGAGAGAGGTAGCTCCGAAATGCTTTATCCCATGCACCTGTACTACTAATGGAGAGAGGTAGCTCTGAAATGCTTTATCCCATGCACCTGTACTACTAATGGAGAGAAGTAGCTCCGAAATGCTTTATCCCATGCATCTGTACTACTAATGGAGAGAGGTAGCTTTGAAATGCTTTATCCCATGCACCTGTACTACTAATGGAGAGAGGTAGCTCCGAAATGCTTTATCCCATGCACCTGTACTACTAATGGAGAGAGGTAGCTCTGAAATGCTTTATCCCATGCACCTGCACCACTAATGGAGAGAGGTAGCTCTGAAATGCTTTATCCCATGCACCTGTACTACTAATGGAGAGAGGTAGCTCCGAAATGCTTTATCCCATGCACCTGTACCACTAATGGAGAGAGGTAGCTCTGAAATGCTTTATCCCATGCACCTGCACCACTAATGCAGAGAGGTAGCTCTGAAATGCTTTATCCCATGCACCTGTACTACTAATGGAGAGACGTAGCTCTGAAATGCTTTATCCCATGCACCTGTACCACTAATGGAGAGAGGTAGCTCTGAAATGCTTTATCCCATGCACCTGTACTACTAATGGAGAGAGGTAGCTCTGAAATGCTTTATCCCATGCACCTGTACCACTAATGGAGAGAGGTAGCTCTGAAATGCTTTATCCCATGCACCTGTACTACTAATGGAGAGAGGTAGCTCTGAAATGCTTTATGCCATGCACCTGTACTACTAATGGAGAGAGGTAGCTCTGAAATGCTTTATCCCATGCACCTGTACTACTAATGGAGAGAGGTAGCTCCGATATGCTTTATCCCATACACCTGTGCTACTAATGGAGAGAGGTAGCTCTGAAATGCTTTATCCCATGCACCTGCACCACTAATGGAGAGAGGTAGCTCTGAAATGCTTTATCCCATGCACCTGTACCACTAATGGAGAGAGGTAGCTCTGAAATGCTTTATCCCATGCACCTGTACCACTAATGGAGAGAGGTAGCTCTGAAATGCTTTATCCCATGCACCTGTACCACTAATGGAGAGAGGTAGCTCTGAAATGCTTTATCCCATGCACCTGTACTACTAATGGAGAGGTAGCTCTGAAATGCTTTATCCCATGCACCTGTACCTCTAATGGAGAGAGGTAGCTCTGAAATGCTTTATCCCATGCACCTGTACCACTAATGGAGAGAGGTAGCTCTGAAATGCTTTATCCCATGCACCTGTACCACTAATGGAGAGAGGTAGCTCTGAAATGCTTTATCCCATGCACCTGTACCACTAATGGAGAGAGGTAGCTCTGAAATGCTTTATCCCATGCACCTGTACTACTAATGGAGAGAGGTAGCTCTGAAATGCTTTATCCCATGCACCTGTACTACTAATGGAGAGAGGTAGCTCTGAAATGCTTTATCCCATGCACCTGTACTACTAATGGAGAGAGGTAGCTCTGAAATGCTTTATCCCATGCACCTGTACCACTAATGGAGAGAGGTAGCTCTGAAATGCTTTATCCCATGCACCTGTACCACTAATGGAGAGAGGTAGCTCTGAAATGCTTTATCCCATGCACCTGTACTACTAATGGAGAGAGGTAGCTCTGAAATGCTTTATCCCATGCACCTGTACTACTAATGGAGAGAGGAAGCTCTGAAATGCTTTATCCCATGCACCTGTACTACTAATGGAGAGAGGTAGCTCTGAAATACTTTATCCCATGCACCTGTACTACTAATGGAGAGAGGTAGCTCTGAAATGCTTTATCCCATGCACCTGTACTACTAATGGAGAGAGGTAGCTCTGAAATGCTTTATCCCATGCACCTGTACTACTAATGGAGAGAGGTAGCTCCGAAATGCTTTATGCCATGCACCTGTACTACTAATGGAGAGAGGTAGCTCCGAAATGCTTTATCCCATGCACCTGTACTACTAATGGAGAGAGGTAGCTCCGAAATGCTTTATCCCATGCACCTGTACTACTAATGGAGAGAGGTAGCTCTGAAATGTTTTATCCCATGCACCTGTACTACTAATGGAGAGAGGTAGCTCTTAAATGCTTTATCCCATGCGTGGGTAACATCAAATTATCTGTGATATGATCCCAGTTATTCTTTTAGTGGCAATATACAGTTATCAATCCCTGGATAGGTATGGCCAATCTGTAACCAAATGTGATAGGTTATTTCAAGGACAACGAGGGAAATATGCTAGGCTTAAAATGGCCCACAAGGACACTAGCCTAGTTCTTACCTATGAACCTATGACATTCAAACAGCTCCTGTTACAGGTAAATAAGATTTATGGAACTGTATTTTGTATAACAGACTTACTTGCAGTAAAAGAAAAATAAACAAGGAGACTGTGGAACACCAACTGGCGCTAATGCATGTAAAACATTTAATACCAGTTCAGAAAATTATAACTAGCTTTAGCACATAAAGTGCTCTTCATCAGGTATAAAAGTGCACTTTGTCAGTGCAAGTCAGTTTTATATAAGATGAACAGTCACAGAGAAGAATCCAAGTCTGCATAAATTACACGCACTGCTGGTGATCCTCTGCTAGAAAAGGAAAGTAAACCCGTTTTTTCCTTTGTGAGTTGCTTAAATTGATGGAGCGGTTTTCTGTTTTAAGAAATGTGCTCGGCCTGGTGTTTTTGTTCTATGTGAGAGATAGGAAGTTACGTTATCTAGGCTGCACATTTCTGATGTTTTTTTTTCCAGTGGTTTAATTGTTTCTTGAGTGATACTTAAATGCACAGTGAGTTTATGGGTCTTTGTTTTTTCCCAGAATACTACAAGCCTGCATGAACTACAACCACTGCTGGTGATTCCCTGCTAGTTCTTTTTCTCACCCACCCTCCCTCCCTTTCCTTGATCTGCTTTTTAAATATGGCGATTTTAAGCTACCCACCCTTACTGTAAATTGAGCTTTATAAGCTCCTTCCTTTCTATACTGCTATTGATATCTTAGGTTCATAGGTAAGTACTAGGCTATCTGCCCAAGGGCATTTATAAGCCTAGCCAGAATGTGTTGGCTTTTGCCACCCCCTTAGATTAGTTCCCTGTGCCTCTGTCCGGCAGAGCCATTAGTTCCTTGCGCCACTGTCCAGCAGAGCCACTGCAGTGATCTCCGGGGTAAATTTTCTGTTTCCCGTTCACCAGTCAAGGTTTCTCTTGAAGAGTTTTAGTGAGGGGCTCTGCCTGATGTACATTGGAATCCTGTTCCAAAGCATGGGGAGTCTCTGGGACAGGAATGTATCCCTCCAGCATGTCCTATTTATCGTTCTGGTGAGGTTTATATCTTTAGAGCGTGTGGCTCTCCGGGATTTGTTTTTTTTTAGGTGGAGCTTGTCCATCAATTCTTGGTTAGACATGGCCTTGTGTGTCAGGCAGAGATCACCTCTGAGTAAGCAGTATGCAACCGAGTACAGCTGAAGTTTCATGAGTCGGGCTGCATAGGGCATCTGTTTGAGGCCAGTAATCCTCTTGGTGAGGTACTTTTTTGGTCTTTCCAGCTCTTGCAGGTGTCTTGTAAGGTACATCCCAAATGGGGCATTGTATTGTATGATGGGTCTAGTGAGTGATGAGTAGAGAGGCACAATAACCTCTTTTGTTCTAGATGTGAACCCTTTTGTGATTAGGTGGGCCACATAGAAGGATTTTCTAACCACCTTGGCAATATGATTATCAAAGGAGAGATTACTATCTACTCGGGTGCCCAGATCCCTTATTACATTTTCTGTATTTAGGGGACTACCACCTATGTGGTAGTTCATGGGATGACTATGCACTTTTTGGCATTTAGCTTGAGGCCATGATTTTGACACCAGGTATCTGTCACAGTGAGACCCTTCTGGAGGGTGTCTGTATCAGCCGGAGAATCAATTATGGCCACTAGTTTGCAGTCATCTGCGAACTTGGTCAGCCATAATCCTCGTATGCTTGCCTGTACCTCTGAGAAGTATATACCGAACAGGAGGGGTCGTAGGACTGAGCCCTGGGGTACACCACTTGTAACTGGTTTAGAGTCGGACGTAGAGCCTGCAACTCTCCCCATGTGGGTTCTATCCATGAGCCAGTTGGCAACCCATCTCGTGACGTAGGGGTTTATGTTCAAGCTGGTGAGCTTGTCTATAATACTAGAATGGGGAATGGTGTCAGAAGCCTTTGCGAGGTCTAGGTAGGCTGTGTGGACCTTCTTTCCCTCGTCTAATGCCCTGGGTACTGTCTCAAAGAAGTCCACCAGGTTTAGGAGGCATGATTTGCCCTTAACAAAGCCAAACTGGGTAGGGTCCAAGGTTTGGAGGTTCCCAATGTCTCTGTTAATGAGTTCCGTGATGATGCGCTCCATAGCCTTGCAGACCAAGCTAGTCAGGCTTATAGGGTGATAGTTCCTGGGGTCCGTTGTGGCTCCACCTTTGTGGAGTAGGATAACTGTTGCTGTGTGGCACTCTGTGGGTAAGCCTGTAGAGAGCCTGAGTTTGAACAGTGTGTTTAGGTGAGGGGGTTAGTTCATTTTGGAGATCTTGTAAGAGACAGCCTGAGACACCGTCCGGTCCCATTGAAGCTGTATTTTTGGCTTTGGATAGGGCTGTTTTAAGCTGTGTGTCGGTGATTGACTGGGCCCTACATTCTTCTGGTATGATTATGGGCCCTTTAGGGGGTGAGAGGGGGATGAAGTTTGCACTAAATCTGTCTGCCAGAATGTTGGCAATATCAGTTGGTTCAGTGTATTTTGTGCCATTCTGCACTAACTCAGAGCAGATCTGAGAGTTTCCACTTAGGTTTCTTAACATAGCTAAAGAACGCTTTGTGGTTATCTTTGGAGTCATTGGCAATTTTTCTTTCAAAACTAGCCTTGGATGATTTAATGAGGGGTCGTAGTTTCTTGCCGATACTGATCAGGGTTTTCTTTCCTTCTTGGGATTTTACTCTTTTTCTGTACTAGTTTCCTCCTTCTGTTGTATAGCTTGTTTATGGCAGGGGTCCACCAGACTGGTTTCCTTTTCTTGGAGGAGTGAGTCTTGGTTTTACTTGGGATAGCATGATCCATGCATTCCTGCAGATGCTCATAGAGTGCCTTTGTAAAGGTTTCTGCAGCTTGGACAGCATTGTCTTTTAGCATGGGGGCTGTGAACCTTTACACCTCAGTCTTAAGTAATGTGAAGTTTGCTTTTGAAAAGTTTTTCACAGTGGTTTCCTTGATTGGGGGTGGGGGTGGAATGTGGATATCCAGAGTGATTAGTCTATGGTCTGATCTAACCAGCAGGGGGGTTGACCTCCGGTGTGGAACACAGGTCGCCCATGTTGGTGATGACCAGGTGCAATATGTTCCCTCTGGTGGGGGTGTTGACCAGTTGATCCAGGGCATTCGAGTTTATAAATTCTAGGAAGCGTTGGGCAAGGGAGTTAGTACTTGAGTAGTTCTCCCAGTTTATGTTTGGGTAATTGAAATCACCCAGTATTAGGGTGTTTGGTAGGACCTTCATATTTCCCAGTGTCTCCAGAAATGCGTAATGGGGGTCCTGGGTCATGGTGAGTGATCTGTAGCAAGCTACAATTTGGATTGCAGTTTTGCCCGTTGTTAGTTGCACATGGATGATCTCTGATGCATTGTACCGCACCACTAACCTGGAGGTGTGGGTATCCTTGATGAATATAGATACACCCCCGCCTTTTCTGTTTCGGTCCAGGTTCTGTGGCCGAAAGGTATGGTATGAGTTATAACCTAGTAGTGATGGGGTGCTCTCAGGAGCTTTAACCAGGTTTCTGTTACTGCACAGATGTTGATGTTCTCCATACTGAGGAGTGCCTCAAGTGCATGCATTTTTAGGTTTAGACTTCTGGCGTTGAGTAGCATTACCCTCAGTTTTTGGTTACTTGTGCTGTTTATGGTGATGGGTTTGTCTTTTGAGCCTTGCCTAAAAAAGGCACTATGGGGTCGGCAAGAGCCTTGGCCAGTATTCGAAAGCCTAAGGGTGACAGGTGCAAGCCATCTCTTGCGAAGCAACGTGGCTTGTTGAACATGTCATCCCAGGTGGACAGATACTAGATCCCCTTTGAATGACACAAGAAACTTAGCCAATTCTTGAAATTAATAATTTTTTCTTTATACTGTGGCATCATTCTTGGTGAGGGCAGAATGCTACTCAGGGTCAGGGTCATAACGGCCTGGGCTACATGATCAGAGAGCTCTTCCATGTCTCTTTTCATGTAGTCCAGGGAGGTACGTCTGAGGTCATTTACACCAACGTGGACAATGACAGAGTCATATTTGTACTTGTTCTGGAGTGACCTGAGTGATTGTGTTATGTGGCGGATCCTGGTGCCCGACAGGCAGCTAACTGTAACCTTCTCCTTGTCCAGCCTAGTTAGCGGGACGTCAGTGTGTCTGACTATCGAGTCACCTATTACTAGTGTGTTGGGTATGTTATTTTGCGTTAAGGGCTGTGATTGCGTGGCACACTGATTATGTGAAGTATGTGTTTCCTGTTTGGTGATGGGGTGTGTAGGTTGCTTGGATGTCTGCTTTGGAGGTCTCTGTTGCTTTTGCAGATTTTTATTTAGAGCCTCCAAGTATGTTTTCATGCATTCATGTGGTTTTTTTTTTGCCAGTGTTGGTTTATTACGTCTATGTGAGACTGGTGGTGTGTTGCAAGTATTACCCTTCTCCTCTTGACTGTCAGTTCCAGTCTTGGGTTCAGAGAGCTTTGCCTCCAGTTTGGCTGTATAATTGCATCTCTCGCATATATTAGTGTTTGGTGGTAGGAGGAGAGGGTTGTCTGTGTACATGAGGCAGTTGTAACATTGCCTCAAAATGCCCAGATTCACCAGTTGAACTGGAGAGTACACCGGAAACTGCCCTGTGGTCATGCCTGAATAGGTAGAGTAAGCTGTTTTTCTGATTGGATGGTGGGGACGAATAGAGAGCCTTGTCCTTCTGGACAGTATAGGTGGGGTCTAGTATTAGGGTTAATTAGTGCTTGCTGTGAGTTTTAAGCAAGTGCTTGACTGTGAAATGAATGGTTTGAGTGCTAAAGTTGAAGATTTGTCTAGTTCCAAGGGAAAAATTGAAGAGTAGACTTCATGGACCCGAGAATAGTTCAACTCTAGCTAACCGGCACTGCCCGGTGCGCAAAACTGCACAAATGTGGTTTTTATAGCAGGGAAGTGAAAGAGATAGAAATTAGCCCAAAATGGCCAATAAACTACTAACTTCTGGGCTGAAACCACTCCTCCAGGGACTGATAGGCTGCTCAAAGCTCCCCTCTCTCACAGGTGAACAGAGAAACTTCCTTCTATCCAAGTAAGGTATGGGCAACACAGAAACTTGTAACACAGCCCTGGATTCCGCAGTAACCTGAAAACTGGACTGTACTAGCTCAGAAAGGCGGTAAACAAGTATATACTTTTTCTTTTCAGAAAATAGAGCAGATACAATCAAAACAACACTTTAAATGCACAGAAAAGGCTATCGCACTTTGGTGTGTAGCCTACAACAATTAAACAGATTATTTAAACACAAAAATGACTTAATTCAAGTGCAGGCAGCAAATAAGTGCAATATGTAGCAATTAGAAACTTTTTAAATCACAGAAATTCTACAAAATCTGGCGTTTTAGGCGGAATTAGTTGAAAAATGATACTTAATCACTCCAAACTCTGTTTTGTCTCTCTGCTGCTGTAGACTCTGCAGAACACCTGGAAGGCACTTGCTGAGCGGAATACAAGCGCAAAAACTGCACAAATGTGGATGTCCTTCAAGGATGCATCTGCAGTCATAACGTACGGGTTGTCCTGCCTCAGGCAGCCCTTCGGTCGGCCGGATTCCAAAGTCTGGGTCTGGCCTCGGCTGATGTCGCACTTTCCCCGACGTCAGAGCTTCTGGGGTATAAAGGCATCAGCCGACGCCATTTTCCTCAGTCTTTCTTGCCGCGCGGTGCCCGAAGCAGAAGCTGTTCGCAAGTGCCGGTTGGTCAGATCCAGAGTATTCAGCTACCGAAAACTTCTAAAAAAGCTAAGTACCCCGTTGGGGACTCTTTCTTGCCTCAGCCGATGTCAGACAAAGTAAATAATTGTTTAACTTGTGGGAAACAAATACCTCATAAGGATTTCCATTCTTACTGCCTTCCTTGCTTAGGCCCAGACCACGACGTATCAGCTTGTTTAGCCTGTGCCTCCTTCAACCGACGGACTCTTAGACGTCGGTCGGAGTTTGCAGAAGAGTTTTTTGGATCCGCTTTTGCATATAAAATTCCGTCGGAGACTCCGACTACACATTTAGCCAAAAAACGCAAGGAAAAGGACCGACACTCGCGGCCCGCGGTTTCGACTAAAACCACGGTTAGGTCTACCACAAGTGTCTCGGTTTCGGCTGAAACCGAGTCCTCGGTTCTTACTTCTGCCGAAATCATACCTCCGACAACCGAGGCCAGAGAGGCCCTGGCTGAGTCGGCTTCAGAAATCCCTACCGAAGAAGCAAGAGCACAAGATTTGTCCGACACCATTCCATTGGACATTTCTACTCCTGCACGTGGGGCAGCTAGGCCCCCTGCTTCTATGTCTATTAAGGCTTTCTCCAGGGCTAAAGCAACTAACATTTCAAAAGCTTTACCTACAAAATCTACTTCTCAGAGACCTTCCTCAAGTTCACAGATTCTCAGCCTTGCTGAGGACCTTATTTCTTTGATTAGGGGTTCCCAACCTCACCCAGACAGGGCCTCCCACCCTCCTCCTGACAAAAGGACTAGGACTGAACCCCCTGAACCTCTCTCCTCTGATTTCTCCTCGGATGGATCAGATTCATCGGACCATCAGGAAGGGGCATATTCGCCTTATGAGGATTCAGATGCAGAAGACTCTATTCCTTCTGCCTCCCCTCCAGAAGAATTTTCCTTTGGGGAGACTTTGCACTCAATGAGGGAACACTTCCAATGGCAGGGTCAGGATTTCTCTGATTCTAGAAAAAGACTAAGGACATTTTTACATTTGCCCCAGCATAGGCCTTTAGCCATACCACCTGTGCTTACTGTAGTTGATGATGCATACAATGATGCCAGTTCAGCCCCTGATTCTCTTCCGCCGGCCCCTGCCAAACCTGGACAGATATTACAGGGTCCCGGATTCTCACTTCCACTTGTATAAAGCCCATGCTGCAGACCCAGAAACTATTTCTCAGGGCCCAAAAGGTGTTGCAGCTACCACTGCCAAAAACCCCCTTCCCTGTGAAAGAGAGTCAAGAGCATTAGAGAGATGGGGAAAAAAAAGGTTTATACATCTGCTACTCTTTCTGCCAGGGCATTAAACTGTCAATTTCATATGATACAGTACCAGGAATATTTGTTAGATCAGCTGAATAAAAAACTTTCTTCTCCTGAACCTTTAGACCGTAAGTCCCTTCAGGACTTGGTACACAACTCTCAGCAGGTCAGTAATCATTTCTTAAAATGTGGCTATGATGCACTGGAGGCTTCATTTAGATCAGCTATGACTGGGGCAGTAATTCGAAGGCATGCCTAGCTAAAAGAACAATCCTTGCCAGACCATGTCAAGGCTAAACTCCTAGATGCTCCAATGGAGAAACAAAGTTTATTTGGCTCCCCTGCACAGGAGATTCTAAAGAAAGTGGAAGAAAAAGCAAAATCTGTGCAAACAGTAAAGGATTTTCTGCAGGTTCAACCTCCGAGGTTCAGCAGAAACTGGCCTTCAAAGAATTGGTCCTTTCCAGACACCTCCAGAGCACAGAGGGGCAGGAATAGACGCCCAAGAGGCAGAGGTCAATCAAAGGGTGCCTACAGGGGTCGTCAGTGGCAGCCTGCCAACCAGAGGAGTAGTGCCACAACTGCAACTACAACCACTTCCACAGGACAGACACAATGACTTGACTCTGATTCCACCTACCAGGGAACAACTGGAAGCACCCTTGGGCGGAAAGCTGGCTTTATTCTCAAAAAACTGGCATTGCATTACAAAAGACACATGGACATTGCAAACAATAGACAAAGGATACAGGTTTCACTTCCACACTTTGCCAAGAAGGAGCGAAATGCCAAACCTGCCACCAAACCAGAAGCCAGAGGCTTTAAGACAAATCAACAATTTGCTTCAGATGAAAGCGATAGAAAGGGTACCATCTATGGAACAAGGCCAAGGATTTTACTCCAGACTATTCCTTGTACCAAGAAAAGAAGACCAATGGAGGCCTATTCTCGACTTGTCCGCACTAAACACATATCTCATTGTGCCAAAATTCAAAATGCTGACCCTACAGCAACTTCTTCCCATGTTGGGCAAGGAGTCTTGGCTGGTGACTCTAGATCTCAAGGAGGCATACCTGCACGTCCCTATACGACCAGATTGCAGAAGACACCTCAGATTTCTTGCAGGATCAGAGCATTATCAATTCTCAGCATTGCCCTTTGGCTTATCTACTGCGCCCAGAGTATTCACGAAATGCCTGGCATCAATAATTGCACATTGCAGGCTTCAGGGAATTCAAATCTACCCATACCTGGACGACTGCCTAATACAAGCGGACAACAAGACAAAACTAATAAAGGATTTGGCCTATGTCATACATCTGTTACAGGCCTTGGGATACACAGTCAACATACAGAAGTCAAGACTAGTGCCATCCCAAAGGATAACATTTTTGGGTGCGGATCTGGACACAATAACTCAGATGGCTTTTCTCACAGAAGAAAAACAAAAGCAACTCCCAGTCTACTTCATGGCTTTGACAAGACAAGCTCAGCTTACTGCAAGGAAAGTCCTGCAGGCCCTGGGTTACATGGCATCCTGCATAATCTTGATCCCGCATGCCAGGCTACATATGAGGAAATTACAATGGTACCTAAGGAATGTATGGTCTCAACACAGGCACAGTCTAGAAACCATGATACCAATCATTCCATGCCTGAAAAAGGAATTCCTATGGTGGGCTCAGGCCTGCCAGTCCAACAGAGGGTTGCCTTTCAACAAACCACAACCAAGGCAGACCATCACCACGGATGCCTCAGACCTAGGATGGGGAGCACACATGGAGGACAAGTGTATCCAAGGCCTATGGTCTCAAGACCAGCTGAACTTGCACATAAACCTAAAGGAGATGCTGGCAGTGAAGTATGCAATCAAGGCATTCAAATCATTCCTCCAGCAAGGACATCTGCTGATAAGGACAGACAATACCACAGTCAAGTGGTACATAAACAAACAGGGAGGTACGCACTCCTACCCTCTATGCCGGATGGCAATGGATCTGTGGAACTTAGGCCTGAATCTCAACATCCAGCTGCAGGCCATATTTGTACCAGGAAAAGAGAATTCACTAGCAGACAGCTTAAGCAGGACTACCACGGATGCTCACGAATGGATGCTGCATCCAGACATCTTCAAAACCATAACAAAGAAATGGGGAATGCCAGAGATAGACCTGTTCGCCTCCCCACTCAACCACCAACTGAAGAAATTCTGCTCAAGGGTATACCACCCACAAGCCTGGAGGGTGGACTCTTTCTTTCAGCTGGAATGCCCTAACAGTGTATGCATTCCCACCTCTCCCATTGATGTACAAAGTTCTACTGAAGATCAGGGAGGAGCAACCAAAGGTGATACTAATAGCGTCAGACTGGCCAAGGCAGCACTGGTATCCGCTACTGAGAAGTATGTCTCGGGCGAACTCATGGCCTCTACCCCTATGGCCTCTTCTTCTAACGCAGAACAACTTCAAGACCTTGCATCCAAACTTGAAAACACTGCAGCTAACTGCCTGGAAAATTGTTTAAAACAAAACCAAACTGTCTTATCTCAGAGGGTCAAGGACATTATCCTGGAGGCTCGCAGACCCTCCACAAGGAAGACATACTCAGCTAAATGGAAGAGATTCTTCATTTGGAGCACATCAAAGGGTACAGATGTCACACTGGCAAACCTAGCACACATCCTAGAATACTTAGCAGAACTGTTTCACAATGGCCTGTCCTATTCTTCCATTAAGATTCATGCTTCAGCAATTTCAGCAGAGTACAACATGGATCCTTCTATCTTCTCGCACCCTCTCCTCAGACAATTTTTAAGAGGGATCAAAAATGTAAAACCTCCAAGGAGACCCCCTCTGCCTGCATGGGATCTCAATTTTGTGCTGGAAAAATTAACACTACCCCCTTTTGAACCAGTAGCATCAGCAGACTTACAGTTCTTATCTTGGAAAACTGCTTTCCTTCTGGCAATCACTTCAGCAAGAAGAGTATCCGAGTTACAGGCACTAATGGCAGTGCAGCCTTTCCTTATTTTTCACCAGGATAGAGTGTCTCTGAGAACCAATCCTACTTTCATGCCAAAGGTGGTATCCAGGGTATCCTTGAACCAAGCTATTCATTTGCCTACGTTCTTCCCTAACCCACAGAACAAGGGGGAAAAGCTATTGCACACCTTGGATGTACACAGACAACTACACTACTATCTGGACAGAACTAAAACCAACAGAAAAACTGACCAACTTTTTGTAGCATATGCAACTGGAGTGCAAGGAAAAGCAATTTCCAAACAGACAATTTCAAAATGGATAGGAAATTGCATTCGTTTTTGCTACTCTTTTCATGGAAAGACAGCTCCTGCAAATATCAGGCCTCACTCCACAAGAGCCACAGCCACCACTACAGCTTTCCTACGAGGGGTGGCTACCAAGGACATTTTAGAAGCTGCTACTTGGAGCTCCATGCATACATTTGCCAAGCATTACAATCTACCTTTATACTCCAGATCCTGAGCAGGTTTTGCAACTGCAGTTTTACAGGGGATCTTAACTACACCATCCTTATCTTAGTGCCTCCTCCCCCAGTTTGGCTATGGTATTCTACCCATACGTTATGACTGCAGATGCATCCTTGAAGGACATAGTACAGTTTTGTACCTACCATAAATGTAGATGTCCGATAGGTATGCATCTGCAGTCAGGATTACCCACCTTCCTTCCCCTCTGTGGTATACCTAGGGTGCTTACCCCTCTTTCAGCTAGCTGGGGAATATATTGTTTGCTACTGTTTGGAATTTTACAACATTTATCCAACTTTAGCCTCCCTAGAGGGCACCTGGCATCTGGGGCAAGAAACACTGAGGAAAATGGCGTCGGCTGATGCCTTTATACCCCAGAAGCTCTGACGTCGGGGAAAGTGCGACATCAGCCGAGGCCAGACCCAGACTTTGGAATCCGGACGACCGAAGGGCTGCCTGAGGCAGGACAACCCATACGTTATGACTGCAGATGCATACCTATCGGACATCTACATTTATGGTAGGTACAAAACTGTACTTTTTTATAGCAGGGAAGTGAAAGAGATAGAAATTAGCCCAAAATTGCCAATAAACTACTAACTTCTGGGCTGAAACCACTCCTCCAGGGACAGGCTGCTCAAAGCTCCCCTCTCTCACAGGTGAGCAATGAAACTTCCTTCTATCCAAGTAAGGTATGGGCAACACAGAAATGTGTAACACAGCCCTGGATTCAGCAGTGACCTGAAAAGTGGACTATACTAGTTCAGAAAGGCAGGAAACAAGTATATGTTCATAGGGTCATACTAGACTATCTGCCCTAGGGCATTTATAAGCCTAGCCAGAGTGTGTTTGGCTTTCGCCACCCATTTTAAATTAATTTTGTTATGCCCTTTTTCGAGGTTAGTATACTGTGCCTCTGTCTAACAGTGACACAGAAGTAAACAAGTCGGGTAGCAGCAAAACCAATGCAGACCAGTAAAAGCCAAAAAGATTTAATAAGATTAAGCGCTTTTCGTTTGCTCTGTCAGCAAACTTCTTCAGACAACAAAGGTAATCACATTGTGAGTATATATACATTTCGCTCTGGGTTAATTAGTTGATTAATCAATTAACTTACAGAGGCAACCAACTTCTCTAATTACAGAGCCATCCACTGACAATAGTAAAATACTTATGCAAAAATACTAAACAGCATTCACAACCAAATAGTGGTAGTAATAAATCTAAGAATAAAGGGAAATTCCAATAATACTAATAGTTATGGTAATAGTTGATATAAAAAATAGTAGATATAAGAAAAACTATATATCTATATATATTATTTATAAGTGCCCACAAATTACCACATAGGTGGTAATCCATTAAGTACAGAAGAAGTAATTAGGGACCTGGGGACCCAAGTTGATAGCAGTCTCTCATTTGACAACCACGTGGCCAAAGTGGTTAGAAAAACATTTTATATAGCCCACCTAATCATGAAGGGGTTCACATCTAGATCAGGGGAGGTCATCGTGCCTCTTTATTCATCCCTCATCAGGCCCATAATTGAGTACAATACCCCTTTTGGGATGTACCTTACCAGACACCTGCAGCAACTGGAAAGACCCCAAAAGTACCTCACCAAGAGGATCAAAGGGCTCAAACAGATGCCATATGCTGCCCGGTTAAAGAAACTCCAGCTCTACTCAGTGGCATACCGCCTGTTCAGAGGCGATCTGTGCCTGACGTATAAAGCCATGTCCAACCAGAATTAATGGACATGCTGCACCTCAGAAAATCCAAATCCCATCGAGCTATGCGCTCGAGAGACTTGAACCTCAGCACTGAAATAAATAGGACATGCTGGAGGGACAGATTCATAACCCAGAGGCTCCCTTCACTCTGGAATAAAATCCCAGTCCAGATTAGGCAGAGTCCCTCATTGACTCTCTTCAAGAGGAATCTTGATGAGTGGATGGGAGATCATAGGTTTACTCCGGGTATCACTTCTGTGTCACTGTTAGACAGAGGCACAGTATACTAACCTCGAAAAAGGGCATAGCAAAATAAATTTAAAATGGGTGGCGAAAGCCAAACACATTCTGGCTAGGCTTATAAATGCCCTGGGGCAGATAGCCTAGTATGAACCTTCTCCAAAAAAGATGGCCTGGATCAATGCACAAGTTATACAAACAAAGCTAGATCCAGCAGGACTGAAACTAGTCTATGCTACAGCAAACAAGGCATACCAATTTCATAAAGAAACAGTTCAAGTAAGCATGCGCAATAAGCCTTTAACCAGAAATTCCCAGCTCAGAAGGGCAGAATCTAGCCTCTCCTCCCACAAGAGTGCAGACCACAAACCTTATTAATGTAAAATAACTGGCCTGAAGCCCAAGTGCTTAACCCAGAACTAATACACTTTTAGAATAACAGACACTGAGCCTTCAATCAGCAGTTCCCAACTTAGAAGGATGTATAAGCTACCTGTTCTGCCACAACAGTGCAGATCACAAACCTTCTTAATGTAAAACAACTGTTCTGAAACCCAAGTGCTTTAACCAAAAGACTTGGAATAACAGAATTTAATCAGGCCACTACCAAGCAGTAATAAATGCAGCAGAATAAACACAATTGAGTACTTTTAAGAAGACTCAAAAGCAAAATAAGGTAATAAAGTAGGCAGAAACACAAATACAGTAAAACAGATGAAGTGCAATTTTTTTTTTGTAGAGGGAGGAAACGAGATTAAGATACTATAGGGAAATGTCCTTCCCAATTGCTCTCTCTGTACACCGCAGAGGAGATGGAACTGGTAGGAGTGTCTGAAATCAAAATATGATCTCACTGTACTCAGTTGAGTGAGCAAATGAGATGGGCCCAGGAGGAGTGTGCAAAAACAGATTTACCGCAGGGGTGGGCAATTCTAAAGCCACCAAGATTAACATAACTGCAGATAGACAGACACACAGTATTTATGAATCAAATCTTAAATAAGTGCTGACAACATTATACTTAAATCAGCTTTTGTCTAGTTGATATATGCAGACAAGTCTCAGTAGCCAGCAACCCTGATTAAAATGATTACTAGAAATGTAACCAACACAGATTTTAATGGAATTTCAAAGCAGTCTAACAACTTTCAATGAGTCCAGATGGCTACACTTTTTCACACTTCTGGCAACAAACTGCAGATAGAAAGACACAATATTTACTGAATCAAAGACGCACAATATTTACTGAATCAAATCTTAAATAAGTGCAGAGAAAAGTATACTTAAATCAGCTTGTGTCCAGTTGATATATGCAGACAAGTCTCAGTAGCCAGTATTTGCGTTTCCTTGTGCTTATTTTGAAAAAATTGCATTTTGCCCCTCATTGTCTGTTCTCCTGATTTACTTGCTCTGAATTCATTATCTAGCCAGGTGTTGGCTAAAGTAGTGTATTCTTACATGCCAACAGTCACTTTTCCTTTGTTTTAACATCAAGTGGTCAGTGGATTTCCCATCTAGTGAGCTGCGTGGTAGCCTGGTCTTTTTAGGTTGGGGAAACACTTGAGTTTTCTTCATATAATTATTGGCTGGAGGGCTTATTAATCAGCTTATCTTGTTTTTAGTGCCTTTATAAATTCTGTACATTTGATTGGCTTTGGCTTATTTCTACACAGCAAGGTACTTTTATTGTATGACCACAATTTTATAAGCTGTTTAAAGTATACTGCTGTGTCCATATCTTTAAGTTTGTTAGTGGTAGCATTTCATTCCAGACACTCCTTTACTGTGCTTTTGCGTTATGAAGACTGGGATTATTCATCTAGTGGCAGTAGGTGTTTACCTGGTCTATCTGAGCTGTTAGCACACAAAAGGGCTCTAAGTGTATTTGTTGCATTATCCAGAGGTGCTCAGTCAGGTTTCTGCATTTCCAGTCCTGGTATAAATTCAGCACATTTACCCGGAGCTGTTCACTGTGCCAGTGCCCTGTACAGATGCAGACATCTGGAAACATTGCTTACTTTCATTGTACTGTGAAATGTTTAATGTAGCTAGTTACCTTATTATAATACCAGGGCTATTGCTGCTCAGAGAGCATCTGGTTTGGCACTGGACAGGTCAGCTGCAGATTACAGCTAACAGTATGCACTAAGCATACTTCAGCATCACTGGACAGGTCAGCTGCAGATTACAGCTAACAGTATGCACTAAGCATACTTCAGCATCACTGGACAGGTCAGCTGCAGATTACAGCTAACAGTATGCACTAAGCATACTTCAGCATCACTGGACAGGTCAGCTGCAGATTACAGCTAACAGTATGCACTAAGCATACTTCAGCATCACTGGACAGGTCAGCTGCAGATTACAGCTAACAGTATGCACTAAGCATACTTCAGCATCACTGGACAGGTCAGCTGTAGATTACAGCTAACAGTATGCACTAAGCATACTTCAGCATCACTGGACAGGTCAGCTGCAGATTACAGCTAACAGTATGCACTAAGCATACTTCAGCATCACTGGACAGGTCAGCTGTAGATTACAGCTAACAGTATGCACTAAGCATACTTCAGCATCACTGGACAGGTCAGCTGCAGATTACAGCTAACAGTATGCACTAAGCATACTTCAGCATCACTGGACAGGTCAGCTGTAGATTACAGCTAACAGTATGCACTAAGCATACTTCAGCATCACTGGACAGGTCAGCTGCAGATTACAGCTAACAGTATGCACTAAGCATACTTCCCTCATCCGGTTACAAATACTCTTCACTCCTATTCCTTTAGAACCTGTAACCATGGATGGACACTTTCTGTTATCGCTGCACCCAGCTTGGTGGACAAAGGTATTCTAAGGCAATGTAACAATTGCCTTATGTACACTGACAGACATTTAATTCTCGAACAGACAAATACATTATGTGAGAGATGTAGTTACATATTGACAGGGGAGGCTAGACTCTTACATACAGACACAGACTGACAGTGACTCACAAACATCACTCACCGCACCCACATAGGACCACACACATAGACCCACATATGCGGAAGTGTTTACATGTAACTTACCCAAACCTTAAAGGCCTCTCAGGCAGAGTCCTTAGAAATTGTGCATGTATACAAACAAGACAATTCCCATCACAACACACAAAGCCACATCTACCAAGCCCATAAGGAGAAACACTCCATGACCCAATATTCTGGTCATAGGAGACTCCATTGTAAGACACACTGATGCCCCCTTACCAAGCTGGATAAAGAGAAGGTTACAGTTAGTTGCCTGTCAGGGGCTGGGATTCACCAGATCACACAAAGTACTCTGGTCACTTAGCCCTAAGTACCAGTATGACTCAGTCATAGTCCATGTGGTTGTGAATGACCTGAGATGTACCTGCTTGGACTATATAAAGGGAGACAACTGAGCTCTCAGAATATGTGCCACAGTCACTTATGAGCCTAGCAATGAGTAGCATTCTACTGTCTCCAAGGATAATGCCACAATGCCAGCAGAAAATGATTGACTTAACAATTCACTTAAGTACTGGTGTCATTCCAAAGGGATCCAGTACTTGTCAGCCTGGGAGGACATGGTTGATAGGCCACCCTGTTTTGCCAGGGATGGTCTTCACCTGTCATCTCTAGGATTTTGGATACTGGCCAATACATTATCCACATCTTAATGCCTTTTTAGGCATTGTGAAACAGACAAACCTTTCAACTTGACAAAAGCTACTCAGGACAAGCTAAAGTTATTACTGCTCAATGCTAGGAGTCTCAACAAGAAACTGCCCTCCCTGGAAGGTCTTCTCAGCCTGGGGAATGCTGACATCTGTGCAGTTACCAAAACATGGTTCAAATCAACAGAAGGCAGTCTGGCAGTGCATGGCTCTCATGCCTTTCATACATTCCAGCAACCCACTGAACACGAACGAGCTAAAGGTGGAGGTGTACCTATTTACATAAAGGATAAGCTCACCTCAAGGCTGCTCAAACAATATCACATGCACGAATGAGCTAAAGGTGGAGGTGTACCTATTTACATAAAGGATAAGCTCACCTGAAGGCTGCTCAAACAATATCACATGCACGAACGAGCTAAAGGTGGAGGTGTACCTATTTACATAAAGGATAAGCTCACCTCAAGGCTGCTCAAACAATATCACATGCACGAATGAGCTAAAGGTGGAGGTGTACTTATTTACATAAAGGATAAGCTCACCTCAAGGCTGCTCAAACAATATCACATGCACGAATGAGCTAAAGGTGGAGGTGTACCTATTTACATAAAGATAAGCTCACCTCAAGGCTGCTCAAACAATATCACATGCACGAATGAGCTAAAGGTGGAGGTGTACCTATTTACATAAAGGATAAGCTCACCTCAAGGCTGCTCAAACAATATCACATGCACGAACGAGATAAAGGTGGAGGTGTACCTATTTACATAAAGGATAAGCTCACCTCAAGGCTGCTCAAACAATATCACATGCACGAACGAGCTAAAGGTGGAGGTGTACCTATTTACATAAAGGATAAGCTCACCTGAAGGCTGCTCAAACAATATCACATGCACGAACGAGCTAAAGGTGGATGTGTACCTATTTACATAAAGGATAAGCTCACCTGAAGGCTGCTCAAACAATATCACGTGCTTGAGCTACTCCATGTCCAACTAACCATGGGAAAAATCCTTTACCATATTCTTGCCAGCTACAGGTCCCCCCACTATGAACCAGGAAACTCATACATCATACCTGAAGTTACTAGAATCACCCACCATCCAGCCCAATGTCATACTCATAGGTGATTTTAACAACCCCTTCATTAATTGGAAGGCATACACAACCACTAACATGCAGGCCCAAAGATTTCTTGACCTTGTAAATTCAAATGCTTTAGGGGAGCTATTCTGCACTCCCACTAGGGGAACAAATATCTTAGATTTGGTACTCACAAATATGGGAGAGTGCTACACCTCACAGTGTGATATTCTTAGTGGTATGATCAGATCACCTTGAAATAAAGTAAAACTAGTCTCCCCAGCTAATCACAAAAACTATAAGAAGTTCTCTAAGGTAAATTACCCCTATTAAGTGATGGCATAGCTACTTTACAAGCTCCCTCATATACAGAAAACACAGAAACCTATGCAGAGGCATACACAAAAGCCCTGTATGACCATATAAACAACTGCATAAAAACAGCAGTACCAGACTGAAATAAACCCAGATTAAACTGCAAAATCAAGGTACCCTTGTGGACCCCTAGTATTAATAGGTTGTGCAACAAAAAAAAGAAAATCATGTTGAGAAGTAAGCGGGAATGTGCACAACAGAGAAATAAGTCCCTCATTCATTTAAACAAGTGAATCAGGGTACTAGTCAAGTCTCTAAGGAAAAACCATAAGGTATGTTTCAGTTATGCTTGCAGTCTTAAGGGCAACACTCAGCAATGTGCAGAATTAGTTGTAGATAACATCACTTGTACTCAGCCAGACACACAGCAAATCTGCTGGCCGACAAATTCAGCTCAAATTTCACATTCCTGTTACCCACAGTTCTCCCAAAAAATACCCTCCACCACCAATTATCACCAAAGAACAGGTCGCCACTGTGCTGTCTAAAGCTAAAAACATGGCTTCAGTGGGGCCTGACAGTATACCAGGTTGCATGTTAAACAGCTTAAATCATTAGGATCTTTATTTAACCACAGCGTCCAGATTGGCTTTGTCCTGACAAAGTGGAGGGCAATAACAGTTATCCCTCTGCATAAAAGGGGACCATCTACTGAGCCAGGACATTAGAGACCTATAAGTTAGACTAATCTTTCTATGTTAGGCCATGGAAAAAATAATCATGGACCTGATAAATAATGACATCCCCAGTATCAGAGGCCAAACTTGTAGGACTTACAATTGACCCTCAACTAAAATTCAGTAAATACATCTCTACAACCATCTCCAAAGTTCACAAAAAACTAGGCACCCTCGATCTCTGCAAGAAATTCCTTACCTCTAAGGCACAAACTGACATTGCCAGAACTCACCTCCTTTCCACACTACTCTACGCATCCCGTGTACTTACAAACATAAATAAAACCAACCTAAATAAACGTACTACCTGCTACAACAAAATAACATGGTTCACAAATAATGCCAAATCTCGTACCCACCACTGCCAATCTCTACAATTATTACACTTGCTCAAATTCCCCAACCTGCTACATTGCCACTAACTCAAACTAGCCCACCAAATATACTATCCAGAGAAAACTCCTGCCCTGTCTGGTCTCCTAAACATCTATACCTCTAACAGAACCCTAAAATCCAACAGTAAGGCACTGATCACTACCACCCCTTGCAAAAACAGCTCAGGGGATTCTCTCTTCCCCAACGTAGTCGCAAAAATATGGAACACCGTGCCTCCTGACTTCAGAATGCAAAACCAAACTTTGACATTCAAAAACCTCCTTAAAGATTACCTCTACCATAACTGCCTTTGTAACTGCAGCTCCTACAGTTTACCTTCTAGCACACCGTACACTTACTCCCTTATGGTCTGGGTTTCAACAACTTGTCAAACAACTAATGACTTCTGTAAGTACTGTATGTATTGCTACAACCTGGCTTACTGTACATAGTGTATATATTGTTAAGACCTGTAAATACCTTGATGTTAAGTTGTCAATCTCGCCTTCATTCTTGCTGGATGGGTTCGGAGCCGATCCTCGGCTCTGACTCGGCACTTGCTAAGCTCAAGAGTCACTTCCACCAGGTCGAGGCAGCCCCATATCCCATGATGCAAGGCGGAGATTACCCAGATCTCGTTTGCCGCTTCGCTCATGAGGTAACTTTTTACCAGCTCCTGGTAAGTGAATATTTCTACCTTTTTTCTGAGACTTTAGTCCACCCCAGTACTTTATATTTATATATATATATTACTTTGTTAACTTCCCGATTCACTTAGCCCTATTCCCGTTAGTGTCCTGTTCCCTTTATTCTTATTTTTGCTAGTCGGGCCTTAGGTCCTTACCCCTCCTATATTTTTCCTGTCAGGGTTTGTTTGGGTGTGTCTGTGTGTTTTTTCCCTGTACTTGGTTTTGTTAATCTAGTTTAATTTTTGGACTGACTGTGTAGTGTGTGTGAGATTAGGTACTCAGTCATGTCTAAAGAGGCTAGGGTCTCAGGTTTCAAGAAGTGTGACTCGTGCTGTCAGAAGATGTCTCTGACAGACGGTCACGCTTCTTGTATTTATTGCCTGGGACCTCTACACCTGCAGGACTCCTGTGCTATTTGCCACTCCTTCAGCCAGAGAGTCCTGCAGGAACGTAGAAATAAATTTATTCTCAGGGGCTTATTAAAGCCTGAGAGCTCCCCGGCTAAGTCCGGCTCGGGGAAGCCCTCAAAGCCTCCCAAGGGCCCAGGCTTCAGTGTCCAAGACTTCAGCCTTGGCTCCGACTCCCTCGGAGTCGAGATCAGCTCCGGCTGGAGCCGATCCTTCCTTCTCTGAAGGTTCGGTATCGGCGCCGATACTCTTGCTTCCATGCCTGTGTCGGCTCTGGCTGGAGCCGACACATCTCTGACCCAGCTCGTAGCCGACAAGTTGTCGGCTCCAACTGGAACCGAAGGTTCTTCGGCTCCGATGGCTCCGTCGAGAAAGAGATCCAGATCTCCGTCGCTGGAGTCTATTCATTCGGCTCCGGCCTCTCCCTTACTTTCAGAGTGGAGCCATCGAAGCCGATCCTCAAGGTCTTCCAGACTCTCAGACCATGACTTGGAGAGAGTGGTGAGTAGACTGCTGAAATCACAGGCACTGGCCCAGATACTTCATAGCCCGTCTCAGCAGACGACTGCTATTCCACACCCTCCAGAAATTCCTCCTTCGACACTCCTTCAGAGCTCGGAGCCGGAGCTTATTGGAACTGTGACTGTTGGTGCTTTGGAGCCGATACCACTCCTTTTGGCTCCATCTTCTTCGACTCCTATCTCCTCCTTGAGACCGTCCTTGGAGGGATCCGGTCATCGGGCTTCCCTTGTCGGTTCCGAGGGGGCGAGTGGCATCGGACCCTTGTCCGACCCCGTTCTCCCCCTCGGAGCTTCGGCTTTGGTAAGCTCGGCACCGACATCTCCTTCGGAGCCTTCCCTTTCGGTGGGGCCGGGGATTCCTGTTTCCTCGGAGCAGGAGCTCTCGGTCCTCCCCGGGAGGGGAGCCTTTGAGGTGATGAGGAGTGTACTAGCTCCTGAGCTGAGTCAACAGTCAGTCCCTTTAGCTCCTCCCTCTTCAGTGCCTGTAGATATCTCTTCCCACTCTCTTGCTCCCAGACCCAGAGATCCATCGCCCCAGGTTTCCCCATTGGGAATACCTTCCTCTTCCAAGGTTTCTCCTGATCCTTCAGGGGAACCCCCGCGTAAGAGGACTTGCAAGAGGAAGCATTTAGACTCCCCTGAGTCTACGACATCAGATACCGCCTTAGATGAGTCAGAGGGGTCCCCAAGATCCCCCTCTGAGGATGTCTCCTTTTCAGACATTCTTGAACTCCTGAAACAGAGAGGGAACTGGCCCTCCATTAACCCCTCCGAGGATGAGTCGGTATACCTGGAGGCTTTTGGATCTCGACCCTCCACCTCCTGGGTGTCTCCGCCTTTCGACCCCCTCATGGACGTGATAGCTCGAAAGGCGTGGGCATCTCCTGATTCTGTGGAACCAGTCCCCAGGAGGCCTTCTAAATTTATCACAGCCCCCACTGAAAAACAGTTTCTCACCAAAGGTGTCCCGGTTGATGCCATGGTGGTGGCGGCCGCCACCAAAAAGGAACTTGCAGATCCTTCCGTACCGGTCCATCCTCCTAACAAGGAGTCTAGGACCATGGACAGGTATGGTAAGCGGATGTTTTCCTCAGTGACCTTTGCTATGCGTTCACTGAATTATCTATGTCACTTCACCCGACTTCAAAGAGATATCCTCAAGGAATTAGGTGAGGTGGTACAGGATCCATCAGCTGCTGGGGCTCAAGAGAAGATTGCCTCTCAGCTGGGAATCCTAAATTCCATAACTAACTCCTCCATGCGGCTCATTTCTTATGCAGCCGATGGAGCGAGTAGAGCTGCAGGCACAGGAGTGGCTCTCAGACGTCAGTCCTGGATGCAACTTTGCAGTTTTGCAAAACCCTTTAAGGCGTCCTTCACAAACTCTCCCTTCGATGGGACAACTTTGTTTGGACCTCAAGTGAAGGACACTTTGACCAGGTGCGAGCAAGATGGCAAGACTCTTTCTGCCGTAGGAGTCCGTTTCTCCACCCCTTCAAGACCTTACCCCAAAGGTCAGAAGGGAGGGAAAATGTGGTTCCGAAAATCTCGAGTCACGCCTGACGCACGTGGTCAGTTTACCCCCAGAGGCAGAGGGGGTAATAACAGACGCCGCCCTAAGGGCAGAGGGGGTCCGCAGAACCAGGGCAGCAGAGAGCCTCTCTCTGACAAGCCCTTCCAGCATCCCTGAGGTGTTGCCCGACTGCCCACCCTTGGAGGCAGTCGGGGGGAAATTGTCACTTTACCCAGAAGCCTGGCTTTCCCTTTCTCAAGACAAATGGGTACAGTCGATCATATCCGAGGGTTACAAAATACCTTTCGAGAAAAGCCCCTTCCCTCAAAAAGGATCCCTTCCAGATGTTCCACCCGGTCTAAGGGAAATTGCAAAGCTAGAGAAAACTTCTAGAGAAAAGGGCCATCCAGCCAGTTCCAGCAGACCATTTAGAATCCGGAATCTACTCAAGGTTCTTTTTGGTCCCCAAAAAGACGGGAGACTGGAGACCAATATTAGACCTCAGCAGACTAAACAAGTCTGTCAAAAAGACGAGATTTCGGAGGGTCACACTTCAGTTGATTTTGCCCTTTTTGGACAAAGACAACTGGATGTGCTCTATAGACCTTCAGGATGCGTACTATCACATAAAAATCCACAGATACTCCAGAAGGTTTCTCCACTTTCGGCTGGGGACCAGTCATTTTCATTTCAGAGCCCCGCCCTTTGGTCTCACCACAGCCCCCAGAGTGTTCACCAAATGCATGGCAGCAGTCACGGCTCACCTGAGACGTCAGGGATTCCAGGTGTTTCCGTACCTAGACGACTGGCTCCTCACAGCCACCACCAGGCATCAACTTCTCCAGGCCAGGGATTACACTCTACGTCTCTGCAGCCAGTTAGGGATTTCTATCAACTTCGAAAACTCTTCCTTATCGCCTTGCCAATCTATTACCTTTATAGGCGCAGATCTAGACACTACTCGGATGTCAGCAAATCTAACAAATCAAAGAATCCTGGATATCCAAAATCATGTTCGGGTCATCCTATTCAGCAAAAAGGTACAAGCCAGGTTGGTCCTGAAAGTGTTAGGCCTAATGGCAGCTGCCATCACACTTCTTCCTCTGGCCCGCTTTTACGTGCGTCTCCTACAGTGGATGTTGTTTACCCAATGGTTCTTCTAGCAGTTGCCCGTGCGTCACAAGATCCTTGTCACACAGATCTGCAAGAGCCACCTATCCTGGTGGATTTCTTCCCCCCTAGTCTATCAGGGCAGACCATTTGTTCCCCCGGCCCCGGTAGCCACGGTCACTTCGGATGCCTCCCTGATCGGGTGGGGGGGGCATTATCAGGGCAGGATGGTCCATGGCACGTGGCAACCATTCGAATACCACCTGCATATAAATGTCCTAGAAATGAGAGCAGTGCTTTTAACGTTGCAAGCCCTCAACGACTTTCTTCCTTTAGGAACCATCGCAGTTCACACGGACAACATGTCCGTAGTATGGTATATCAACAAACAGGGCAGGACCAAGTCCTATCCTCTGTGTCGAGAAGCTCTCAGACTTTGGCAATGGGCAATCTCCTCTCAGCGGTTTCTGATAGCAACGCATATCCCCGGGAAAACCAACATCATAGCGGACAGGTTGAGCAGAGATATACTCATGCCTCACGAGTGGTCTCTCAAACAATCTATAGCGGAACAGATTTTTCAGAAGTGGGGCCCTCCTTGCTGCGACCTTTTTGCTACACCCCAAAACAGCAAATGCCCAGACTTCTTCTCTCTCTTTCCACTTCCAGGCCATCCCCCCAGAGACGCTGTAACCCAGGATTGGCCCCGGGGACTTCTTTATGCTTTTCCCCCTTTTCCATTGATTCCTCAAGTGCTTCAGAAAGCTACCGTCTTGAGAGCCAAGCTGATTCTCATTGCTCCTTACTGGCCTCGACAAATTTGGTTCCTGTTTCTTCATCGACATCTCTTAGTGCAGCCTTGGCATCTGGACCCAGTTCCAGATCTTCTGACCCACCAATCGGGTCAACTGCACCGGTCCATTCGTTCCCTCAACCTCACTGCTTGGTTGCTCCACTTCCTTCCTTAGCCAGGCTTCCTATGATCTCTAATCCCGTTAGGGATATCATAGTAGCTTCTCTAAAGTCCTCTACCAGAAGGATTTACTCTAGCAAATGGCAACGTTTTTCCTTTTGGGCAAGGTCTAAGAACATAGATCCCTTTACTGCCCCTATTCAGTCAGTTTTGGACTTCCTAGCTGAAATTTTTCACTCTGGTTCTTCTTCTTCCACAGTTAAAGTCCAGCTGGCAGCAATCTCGAATTTTCATGTCAGATTTGCAGACCAGAACATTATGTCTCACAAACTTTGCAAAGCCTTTCTCAGAGGGATCTTCCTACTTAAACCCCCTGTTAGGGATCCTCCACCGCAGTGGGATCTAAATTTAGTGCTGGCATCCTTAATACTTCCCCCTTTTGAACTGGCTGCTACATGCTTGTTAAAATTTCTCTCTTGGAAGACACTCTTTCTAGTCGCTATTACTTCGGCTAGAAGGGTGTCTGAACTTCATGCTCTCTGTGTTCGCCCCTTACTTGGTCTTCCACAAGGATAGAGTATCTTTGAGAACTAATCCGTCCTTTTTGCCCAAGGTTGCTTCTAAGACAAATTTAAACCAATCTATTGATCTTCCAGTATTTTTTCCCAATTATTCTCACAGGGCGGAACAAAAATTGCATTGCCTAGATGTTCATCGCCAACTCAGATATTACTTGGACAGAACAAAGCAATCTAGAAAGTCTGATCAGCTTTTTCTTTCTTATGCTGAAAATAAGAAAGGTCTCCCTGTTTCTAAGGTGACCTTATCCAGATGGCTGTCTTCCACTATTTCTTACATTTATCAGCTTAGGGGCAAACAGCTGATCTCAATACCAAAAGCACATTCTACCAGAGGCCTAGCCACATCTACAGCCTTTCAGGCTAGACTACCCTTAGACACTATTTGTGCAGCAGCCACTTGGGCCACTCCTCATACCTTCGTCTCACATTACAAATTGGATTTGGCCTCCAGGGACAGGGCGAGTTTTGGTTCCACAGTTCTCAAGAATCTGTTCCATTGAGCCACCCAGGATAGAGGTGCTAGGGACGCGGTCCCATCCAGCAAGAATGAAGGCGAGATTGACAACTTAACATTTAGAAGTTATGTACCTACCATAACGTTCCATGTTAGTTGTCTTCTCTCGCCTTCTTTCTTGCATCCCTCCCTCCCTCCTGTCCCCCTAGCCTGGACAGACCTTGAACTATCCTCTTCTCTGGGAGATTTCTCCCTTGGACACCAGTTAGCTCTGCACTTAGTTACTTGGGTTCCCCCTTACAGTTTTTTCTCAGGTTAGTTGTTCTTCTTCCCTTGGGGGAAGATAGTAGGTATTTTTTCCTCTAGCTACCAAACGAGATCTGGGTAATCTCCGCCTTGCATCATGGGATATGGGGCTGCCTCGAGCTGGTGGAAGTGACTCTTGAGCTTAGCAAGTGCCGAGTCGGAGCCGAGGATCAGCTCCGAACCCATCCAGCAAGAAAGAAGGTGAGAGACGACAACTAACATGGAACGTTTTGGTAGGTACATAACTTCTAATTACAACATGTTCTTCTACACTAAGACGTCTGTGTTAATTTCATCCACTATGTTTCTGATTATGCTATTCTAAATTTTTCTCTCCATCTCATTTTATACTTTTGTAATTAATCACGGTCATTATTTCACTTTCTATACCATCTGGGGCTTTTCTCCCCATGACTCTGCTGAAAACTGACACTAGTTGTCCAGTTGGACTATCCTGGTAAACAAATGTAAAATAAAAAAAATAAATAAATAAAATAAAATATAGGAAACCTCCAAACACTGGACCCAACCCAATTCAGCTTTATCAAGGGGAGGTCATGCCTACTGAACCTGGTGGATTTCTTTGAAAAAGTCACTATGGCCATGGATGAGGGTAAAACAGTACCTGGCCAATGTACTTAACGCAGTTCTCCACTCAGTTATTATAAATAAACTCACAAAACTGGGCATAAATCCTTATGTCACTAGATAAATAGCCAGTTGGCTCATGGACAGGACAGATGTGGTTAAAGTGGGTGAATCCAGATCCAACTAGTGGTGTGCAACAGGGGTTACTACTGGGACCACTCCTTTTTGGAATATACTACACTGAAGTCAAGGCAAATGTGGAAGGCCTCTGGATGACAAAGGTTGCCAACAACTGCAAACTGGAGGCAATCAGTGAATCCCCCAGTGATGTGGATATCCTTCAGGAGGGTCTAGATTGGACAAATGATTGATGCCAGAACCATGGCCCAAAACTAAATGCAAAAAAAATGCATTATTATATCCTTTGGGAAGTCAAATAACATTGCAAATTACAAAATCAATAGCGCACACCTTAGAGTGGACTCAGAGGTGAGAGATCTAGGTACACAGATAGATAGTAGCTTGAACTTGATCGCCATGTGCCCATAATGGTGAGGAAATATTTTTATGTGGCACAACTTATAAGTAAAGTTATGGCACCCAGATCCAAGGAAATTATAGTCACACTGTACTCAGCCCTCATTAGACCAATAATGAGTACAGTGTACCATTTGACATGCACTTGACTAGGTACTTACGGCAGCTGGAGCGACCTCAGAGGTTCCTCACAAAGACAATACAGGGTGTAAACAACATGAACTATGCAGATAGACTAAAAGCCCTATCCCTCTCCTACCAGCTATTAAGGGGTGACCTATGCCTCACCTACAAGGCACTTAGAAATCCAGCTATTCACAAATCAAACAGTACAAGGGTCACCCAATCTAGGGATCTAAACTTAGTCAGTGACTTAAACAAAACATGCTGGGGAGATAAATGTGTATCTCAGAGAGTGCCCCTTCTTTGGACCAGGCTTTCTATTTACGTTAAGCAAAGCCCTTCCCTGGCCCTCTTCAAACAGTTTGAATCAGTGGATGGAGAATCGCAAATTCACACCTGTGAATAGTGCCTATGTCCCTTATGGACAGAGGCAGTCTCTAAGATAATCAATGCACAGGCAGAAATTCACACCTGCGAATAGTGCCTATGTCCCTTATGGACAGGGGCAGTCTCTAAGATACTCAGTGCACAGGCACAAATTCAGACCTGCGAATAGTGCCTATGTCCCTTATGGACAGGGGCAGTCTCTAAGATACTCAGTGCATAGGCACAAATTCAGACCTGCGAATAGTGCCTATGTCCCTTATGGACAGGGGCAGTCTCTAAGATACTCAATGCACAGGCAGAAATTCACACCTGCGAATAGTGCCTATGTCCCTTATGGACAGGGGCAGTCTCTAAGATACTCAGTGCACAGGCACAAATTCAGACCGGCGAATAGTGCCTATGTCCCTTATGGACAAGGGGCAGTCTCTAAGATACTCAGTGCACAGGCACAAATTCACACCATTCTCTTGCCCTTAGGGGCCATACATTGGATAAAATCAAGTTATATTGGCTAGGCTTATAATGACCCTTAAGCCGTTAGCCTAGTAATCTCCTGTGAACATATGAACCAAAAAACTTACCAATCCTGGTTAAGTATTTAAACATATTTAAATCAGTTTGGGTTAGAAGCAGTTTGGAAAGTTGTTAAAAACACATTGTTATGGCTGTTTTTGTTAAACGTTAACAGAAGCACTGTCATTTACATTCTTTCCTCTCTTACTGTCTCAATGCATTTGCCATTGTAATTCTGCCAACAATAATTCATTTCTAAGATTACCACTTCTAACAGCAGGTTTCAGAACTTTCAGAGCCTGTAACTTATAACAGATGTAGGGGTTAGCTTGCTCATGCCGCCTGTTCATAGTATTACATTTCACTGCCCATATGTTATACACATTAATTCTTTAATTCATATATTAATTCTTTAGTTCATATATTAAAGACATACTCGGAGGCTCTAATAAAAAACTTACCAAAATAACATAGGCTCCCAAAGCACACATCCAAACATCCACCACCTCAAAACAAAACACATGCAACACATACTTCAATAAATGAGTGTGTCGACCAATCGCAGCCCTTAAGGCCAAACACCTTGCCTGATACACTAGTAATAGGTGACTCCATAGTCAGACACACTGATGTCCCACTGACCAGGCTGAACAAGGAGAAGGTGACTGTGAGCTGTCTATCGGGGGCTAGGATCCGCCACATAACACACACACTCAGGTCACTCCAAAGCAAGTACAAATATGACTCCGTCATTGTCCATGCTGGTGTGAATGACCTGAGACGTACCTCCCTGGACTACATGAAAAGAGACATAGAGGAGCTCTCCGATTATGTAGCCCAGGCTGGTATGACCCTGACCCTGAGCAGCATCTTGCCCTCACCAAGAATGATACCACAATACAAAGACAAGATGATCAGCTTTAACAATTGGCTCAGTACTGGTGTCATTCTAAGGGGATCCAATGGCTGTCTGCCTGGGATGATATGTTGGACAAGCCATGCTGCTTCGCAAGGGATGGCTTACACCTGTCACCACTGGGCTTCTGGATATTGGCTAAGGCTCTTGCCACCCCCATAGTGCCTTTTTAGGCAAGGCTCAAAAGACAAACCCACCTCCTTAGAAAACAAAAATGGAAAAAAACTAAGGGTAATGCTGCTCAACGCCAGAAGTCTAAATCTCAAGATGCAGGCACTTGATGCACTCCTCAGCATGGAGAACATCGACGTCTGTGCAGTAACTGAAACCTGGTTCAAGGCTCCTGAGAGCACCCCAGCGCTACCAGGCTATACCTCGTATCATGTTTTTCGGCACCAAAACCCGGGCCGAACCACAAAGGGAGGGGGAGTGTCCATATTCATAAAGGACACCCACACCTCCAGGTTAGTAGCAACACATGAAGCATCAGAGACCATACAGGTGCAACTAACCATAGGCAAAACTGCTATACAACTGGTAGCATGTTACAGACCACCCTCCCAATCTCAAGAACCCCACTCAGCCTTCCTGAAGACATTGGAGGATATGAATGTATCACAAAATACCATCATACTGGGAGACTTCAACTACCCAAACATAGATTGGGTACATTATTCTAGCCCTAATACCCTAGCCCAAAGGTTCCTGGAATTCATAAATTCAAATGCACTGGAACAACTAGTCACCTCTCCCACTAGGGGAGATAATATACTAGACCTGATCATCACAAACATGGGGACAAAATGCTCCACACGAAGTATACCCTCACTAGTGAGATCTGACCACAAAGTAATCACCCTGGATATACATATCCCACCTCCACCCCCAGCACAAAAGACCACAGTGAAAAACTTCTCAAAAGCAGACTTCACTCTTCTTAAGACTAAGATGGTATCCTTTAAGCCCACTGTGCCAGTGGATACCACATCCCACAATGCCAAATCCTTCACAAATGCTTTCTATGGACATCTCCAAGAGTGCATGGATCATGCAATCCCAAACAAATCCAAGTCCCTCTCCACCAAATGTAAGCGTCCTGTCTGGTAGACCTCAGCCATAAACAAATTGTATAACAAAAGAAGGAAGCTACTGCACGTCAGAGTGAAATCCCATGAAGGGAAGACATCTCTGATCAACATGAGCAGAAAACTACGTTCTCTCATAAAAACATCCAAGGCAAACTTTGGGAGAAAAATCGCTAAGGACACTAAAGATAGCCACAAAGCCTTCTTCAGCTATGTTAGAAACCTGGGCGGAAACCCTCAGATATGCTCAGAGTTGGTTCACAACAACAAAAAATACACTGAACCCACAGATATTGCTAACATTCTGGCTGACAGGTTCAGTGCAAATTTCTCACCTCCTTCACCCCCAAAAGAAGAAATACTTATCCCAGCTGAATGTAATCTCCCTGTCATCTCAGATGTCCAAGTGAGAACCGCCCTAAACAAAGCAAAAAACACAGCATCAATGGGACCTGACGGTATCCCGGGGTGCGTGTTACGTGAACTCCAAGAGGAGCTAAACCCACACATAAAAATGCTGTTTAACCTTAGCCTTACTTCGGGATATGTACCTGAACACTGGTGTACAGCAACAGTGGTCCCACTCCACAAGGGGGGTGCCTCTACAGACCCTGGAAACTACCGCCCCATAAGCTTAACTAGCCTGGTCTGCAAAGCTATGGAAAGAATCATTATGGAACTCATAAACAGAGACATAGGGGACCTACAGACACTTGACCCCACCCAGTTCGGCTTTGTAAAGGGCAGATCCTGCCTTTTAAACCTGGTTGACTTTTTCGAAACAGTCACTAGAGCCATTGATGAGGGCAACGCAGTCCATGCAGCATACCTGGACTTGGCTAAGGCCTTCGACACAATACCCCCACTCAGGCATCATAGATAAGCTAAACAGCTTAAAAGTAAACCCTTATGTCACTAGATGGGTTGCAAACTGGCTAAAGGACAGAACCCATAAAGTTAAAATCGCTGGAGCAATGTCCAACTCAAAGCCAGTCACAAGTGGTGTCCCACAGGGATCTGTCCTGGGACCCCTCTTGTTCGGCATTTATTTCTCAGATGTTAAAGCAAACATGGGAGGGCTGTGGCTGACAAAGTTCGCAGATGACTGCAAACTAGGCGCCATAGTCGATACACCAGCAGACACACACATCCTACCTCACTGAAACGGACAACTGGTGCCGTAGTCACGGCCTTAAACTAAATGCCAAAAAATGTATAGTCATCCCTTTTGGAAAAAACAAAGTACCCACAAATTATCACATAGACAGCAACCCATTGAGTACGGAAAAAGTAATCAGAGACCTAGGGACCCAAGTAGACAGCGACCTCTGATTTGACACCCACGTTGCCAAAGTGGTTAGAAAAACATTCTACCTTGCACACCTCATCATGAAGGGATTCACATCCAGATCCAAGGATGTCATTGTACCCCTATATTCCTCCTTCATCAGACCCATGATTGAGTACAATGCCCCATTTGGTATGTACCTCACCCGATACTTGCAACAGCTGAAGAGACCACAAAAGTACCTCACCAAAAGGATCAAGGGTCTCCAACATATGCCTTATTCCGCCAGACTAAAGAAACTTCAGCTCTATTCAGTAGCATACCGCCTGCTCAGAGGTGATCTCTGCCTGACGTACAAGGCCATGTCCAATCAGGATCTGATGGACATACTCCACCTCAAAAAATCCAAATCCATCAGGACCACGAGAGCTAAAGACTTAAACCTTGGCACAAGTATGAATAGGACATGCTGGAGGGATAGATTCATAACCCAGAGGCTTCCCATGCTTTGGAACAGGATCCCAGTTCGTATTAGGCAGAGCCTGTCACTGACTCTCTTCAAGAGAAATCTTGATGAGTGGATGGGAGATCGTAAGTTTACCCCAGGAGTCACATCTGTGTCACTGCTAGACAGGGGCACAGTAAACTAATTCTATTATACAAGGGGACCTTCATTGTGTCACTACTAGACAGAGGCACAGTATTCTAGATTTATTCTGTACATTTTTGTACCATTTCATGGGGTGGCAAAAGCCACATCACTATGGCTAGGCTTACAAATGCCCCAGGGCAGATAGCCTAGTACTATACTATGAAACTATTAAAGCCTCTTTCTGGTTTTCACACATAGATATATACAAGACATTTTCTTTCACAGTTAAAAAAAATCTTTGCAATAATATATTTAGCAAGTTGTGGGATGCACATAAAATTTAATGTATTTCCACGCAGAACAACCACTGTATTTGCTTTATACCTTTTCCACCTTCCACTACATTCCAGTAACTTAAATTGTTTCCCCATTTATAAGGAAACTTGGCAACAGATGTGATTATGTTCCTTACATTACTTTTGGAGATTAGAATGTTCCACTTTCTCTTAATTCTTTTATCTGTAACTTTAGAACAGGATCCAAATTTCAGATTCCCCTCTACTCTGCACTTGTTCAGTAAATCCAGGCAGCACGTGTTGTGCACTGGATTCTCATTCCTCAATGTCCAAACTCAGCCGTCTGCAGCACGTGTTGTGCACTAGATTCCAGCTCCTCAATGTCCAAACTCAGCCGTCTGCAGCACGTGTTGCGCACTGGATTCCTGCTCCTCAGTGTCCAAACTCAGCCGTCTGCAGCACGTGTTGTGCACTGGATTCCTGCTCCTCAGTGTCCAAACTCAGCCGTCCGCAGCACGTGTTGTGCACTGGATTCCAGCTCCTCAATGTCCAAACTCAGCCGTCTGCAGCACGTGTTGTGCACTAGATTCCTGCTCCTCAATGTCCAAACTCAGCCGTCTGCAGCACGTGTTGTGCACTGGATTCCAGCTCCTCAATGTCCAAACTCAGCCATCTGCAGCACGTGTTGTGCACTAGATTCCTGCTCCTCAATGTCCAAACTCAGCCGTCTGCAGCACGTGTTGTGCACTGGATTCTCATTCCTCAATGTCCAAACTCAGCCGTCTGCAGCACGTGTTGTGCACTGGATTCCTGCTCCTCAGTGTCCAAACTCAGCCGTCTGCAGCATGTGTTGCGCACTAGATTCCAGCTCCTCAATGTCCAAACTCAGCCGTCTGCAGCACGTGTTGTGCACTAGATTCCTGCTCCTCAATGTCCAAACTCAGCCGTCTGCAGCATGTGTTGTGCACTAGATTCCTGCTCCTCAGTGTCCAAACTCAGCCGTCTGCAGCACGTGTTGTGCACTGGATTCCAGCTCCTCAATGTCCAAACTCAGCCGTCTGCAGCACGTGTTGTGCACTGGATTCCTGCTCCTCAATGTCCAAACTCAGCCGTCTGCAGCACGTGTTGTGCACTAGATTCCTGCTCCTCAATGTCCAAACTCAGCCGTCTGCAGCACATGTTGTGCACTAGATTCCTGCTCCTCAATGTCCAAACTCAGCCGTCTGCAGCACGTGTTGCGCACTAGATTCCTGCTCCTCAGTGTCCAAACTCAGCCGTCTGCAGCACATGTTGTGCACTAGATTCCAGCTCCTCAATGTCCAAACTCAGCCGTCTGCAGCACGTGTTGTGCACTGGATTCCTGCTCCTCAATGTCCAAACTCAGCCGTCTGCAGCACGTGTTGTGCACTAGATTCCTGCTCCTCAATGTCCAAACTCAGCCGTCTGCAGCACGTGTTGTGCACTGGATTCCAGCTCCTCAATGTCCAAACTCAGCCGTCTGCAGCACGTGTTGTGCACTAGATTCCTGCTCCTCAATGTCCAAACTCAGCCGTCTGCAGCACGTGTTGTGCACTGGATTCTCATTCCTCAATGTCCAAACTCAGCCGTCTGCAGCACGTGTTGTGCACTGGATTCCTGCTCCTCAGTGTCCAAACTCAGCCGTCTGCAGCACGTGTTGTGCACTGGATTCTCATTCCTCAATGTCCAAACTCAGCCGTCTGCAGCATGTGTTGCGCACTAGATTCCAGCTCCTCAATGTCCAAACTCAGCCGTCTGCAGCACGTGTTGTGCACTAGATTCCTGCTCCTCAATGTCCAAACTCAGCCGTCTGCAGCATGTGTTGTGCACTAGATTCCTGCTCCTCAATGTCCAAACTCAGCCGTCTGCAGCACGTGTTGCGCACTAGATTCCTGCTCCTCAATGTCCAAACTCAGCCGTCTGCAGCACGTGTTGCGCACTAGATTCCTGCTCCTCAATGTCCAAACTCAGCCGTCTGCAGCACATGTTGTGCACTAGATTCCTGCTCCTCAATGTCCAAACTCAGCCGTCTGCAGCACATGTTGTGCACTAGATTCCTGCTCCTCAATGTCCAAACTCAGCTGTCTGCAGTACGTGTTGTGCACTAGATTCTCATTCTTCAATGCCCAAACTCAGCCGTCTGCAGCACGTGTTGTGCACTAGATTCCTGCTCCTCAATGTCCAAACTCAGCCATCTGCAGCACGTGTTGTGCACTAGATTCTCATTCTTCAATGCCCAAACTCAGCCGTCTGCAGCACGTGTCCATCAATTCTGGGTTGGACATGGCCTTGTGTGTCAGGCAAAGTTCACCACTGAGTAGGTGGTATGCAACCAATTAACAGCTGGAGTTTCTTCAGTCGGGCTGCATAGGGCATCTGTTTGAGGCTAGTAATCCTATTGGTGAGGTACTTCTGTGGTCTTTCCAGCTGTTGCAGGTGTCTTGTAAGGTACATCCCAAATGGGGCATTGTATTCTATGATGGGTCTGATGAGTGATGAGTAGAGGGGTACAATAACCTCTTTTGTTCTAGATGTGAACCCTTTTGTGATTAGGTGGGCCACATAGAAGGATTTTCTAAAGATCTTGGCAATATGATTATCATAGGAGAGATTACTATCTACTTGGGTCCCCAGATCCCTTATTTCATTTTCTATATTTAGGGGACTACCACGTATGTGGTAGTTCGCGGGTACTTTGTTTTTTCCAAAGGGGATGACTATGCACTTTTTTGGCATTTAGCTTGAGGCCGTGATTTTGACACCGGGTATCCGTCTCAGTGAGACCCTTCTGGAGGATGTTTCTATCAGCCAGAGATTCAGTTATGGCCCCCAGTTTGCAGTTGTCTGTGAACTTGTCAGCCATAGTCCTCCTGTGCTTGCCTGTACCTCTGAGAAGTATATACCAAACAGGAGGGTTCCCAGGACTGAGCTCTGGGGGGTGCCACTTGTAACCGGTTTAGAGCCGGACCTAGAGCCTGCAACTCTCACCGTGTGGGTTCTATCCATGAGCCAATTGGCAACCCATTTCATGACGTAGGGGTTTATGTTCAGGCTGGTGAGCTTGTCTATAATACCAGAATGGGGAATGGTGTCGAAAGCCTTCGTGAGGTCTAGGTAGGCTGTGTGGACCTCCTTTCCCTTGTCTAAAGCATTGATAACTGTCTCAAAGAAGTTTATCAGGTTTAGGAGGCATGATCTGCCCTTAACAAAGCCAAACTGGGTAGGGTCCAATGTTTGGAGATTCCCAATGTCTCTGTTAATGAGTTCCACAATGATGCTCTCCATAGCCTTGCAGACCAGGCTAGTCAGGCTTAAAGGGCGATAGTTCCCGGGGTCCATTGTGGCTCCACCTTTGTGGAGCGGGATAATTGTTGCTGTGCTCCACTACGTAGCCTGTAGAGAGGCTGAGTTTGAACAGTGTGTTTAGGTCAGGGGTTATTAATTTTTGAGTTTGTGTAAGACACAGCCTGGGACACCGTCCGGTCCCATTGAAGCTGTGTTTTTGGCTGTGGATAAGGCTGGTTTAACCTATGTGTCAGTGATTTCCAGGGCTCTACATTCTCCTGGTATGGTTATGGGCCCTTTAGGGGGTGAGAGGGGGGTGAAGTTTGCACTAAACCTGTCTGCCAGAGTGTTAGCAATATCAGTCGGTTCAGTGTATTTTGTGCCATTCTGCACTAACTCAGAGCAAATCTGAGAGTTTCCACTTAGGTTCTTGATATAGCTAAAGAACGCTTTGTGGTTATCTTTGGAGTCCATGGCAATTTTTCTTTCAAAGCTCGCCTTGGATGATTTTATGAGGGATGGTAGTTTCTTGCTGATACTGATCAGGGATGTCTTTCCTTCTTGGGATTTTACTCTTTTTCTGTACTAGTTTCCTCCTTCTGTTGTATAGCTTGTTTTTTACAGGGGTCCACCAGACTGGTTACCTTTTCTTGGAGGAATGAGTCTTGGTTTTTCTTGGGATAGCACAATCCATGTATTCTTGCAGGTGCTCATAGAGTGCCTTTGTAAGGGATTCAGCAGCTTGGACAGTGTTGTCCTTTAGCATGGGGACTGTAAACTTTTACACCTCGGTCTTAAGTAACGTGAAGTTTGCTTTTGAAAAGTTTTTCATGGTGGTTTCCATGATTGGGAGTGGGGGCGGAATGTGGATATCCAGAGTGATTAGTCTATGGTCTGATCTAACCAGCGAGGGGGTTGACCTCCGGTATAGAACACCGGTCGCCCATGTTGGTGATGACCAGGTCCAATATGTTGTCACCTCTGGTGGGGGTGTTGACCAGTTGATTCAAGGTGTTCGAGTTTATAAATTCTAGGAACCGTTGGGCAAGGGAGTTAGTACTTGAATAGTTCTCCCAGTTAATGTTTGGGTAATTGAAATCACCCAATATTAGGGCATTTGGCATGACCTTCATATTTTTCAGTGTCTCCAGAAACGTGGAATGGGGGTCCTGAGTCATGGTGGGTGATCTGTAGCAGGCTACAATTTGAATTGCAGTTTTGCCTGTTGTTAGTTGCACATGGATGATCTCTGAGGCATTGTGCTGTGCCACTAACCTGGAGGTGTGGGTATCCTTGATGTATATGGATACACCCCTGCCTTTTGTGTTTCGGTCCGGGTTCTGTGGCCAAAAAGTATGGTATGAGTTATATCCCAGTAGTGCTGGGGTGCTCTCTGGAGCCTTAAACCAGGTTTCTGTTACTGCACAGATATCGATGTTCTCCATACTGAGGAGTGCCTCGAGTGCATGCATTTTGAGGTTTAGAGTTCTTGTGTTGAGTAGCATTACCCTTAGTTTTTGGTTACTTGTGCTATTTATGGTGGTGGGTTTGTCTTTTGAGCCTTGCCTAAAAAAGACACTATGGGGGCGGCAAAAGCCTTGGCCAGTATTTGAAAGCCTAAGGGTGACAGGTGCAAGCCATCTCTTGCGAAGCAACGTGGGTTGTCAAGCATGTCATCCCAGGCGGACAGATACTGGATCCCCTTTGAATGACACCAGAAACTTTTCTTTATGCTGTGGCATCATTCTTGGTGAGGGCAGGATGCTACTCAGGGTCAGGGTCATACCAGCTTGGGCTACGTGATTAGAGAGCTCTTCCATGTCTCTTTTCATGTAGTCCAGGGAGGGTACATCTCAGATCATTCACACCAACATGGACAATGACAAAGTCGTATTTGTACTTGTTCTGGAGCGACCTGAGTGCTTGTGTTATGTGGTGGATCTTGGCGCCTGACAGGCAGCTAACTCTAAACTTCTCCTTGTCCAGCCTAGTTAGGCATCAGTGTGCCTGACTATAGAATCGCCTATTACTAGTGTGTTTGGTATGTTATTTTGCCTTAAGGGGTGTGATTGCTTAGCACACTGATTATGTGAAGTATGTGTTTCATGGTTTGTGAAGGGGTGTGGAGGTTGCTTGGGTGTCTGCTTTGGAGGTCTCTGTTGCTTTTGCAGATTTTTATTTAGAGCCTCCGAGTATGTTTTCATGTATTTATGTGTGTTATTTGCCAGTGTTGGTTTAATGGGTCTATGTGAGACTGGTGGTGTGTTGCAAGTATTTTCCTTCTCCTCTTGACTGTCAGTTCCAGTCTTGGGTTGAGAGAGCTTTGCCTCCAGTTGGGCTGTATAATTGCATCTCTCGCATATATTAGTGTTTGGTGGTAGGAGGAGAGGGTTGTCTGTGTACATGAGGCAGTTGTAACATTGCCTCAAAATGTCCAGATTCACCAGTTGAACTGGAGAGTACACCTGAAACTGCCCTTTGGATATGCCTGAATAGGTAAAGTGAGCTGTTTTACTGATTGGCTGGTAGGGACGAATAGAGAGCCTTGTCCTTCTGGACAGTATGGGGGGGGTCTAGTGCTATGGTTAATTAGTGCTTGCTATGAGTTTTGAGCAAGTGCTGGGCTGTGAAATGAATGGTTTGAGTGCTTAAGTTGAAAGTTTGTCTAGTTCCAAGGGAAAAATTGAAGAGTAGACTTTGTGGAGCCGGGAATACTGCGCACATGCGTTTTTTATAGCAGAGAAATTAAGCAGAAATTAGCCCAAAATGGCCAATACACTACTAACTTTTGGGCTGAAACCACTCCTCCAGGGACAGATAGGCTGCTCAAAGCTCCCCTCTCTCACCACTGAACAGGGAAACTTCCTTCTATCCAAGTAATGCATGGGCAACACAGAAACTTGTAACACAGCCCTGAATTCAGCACTAACCTGAAAACTGGACTATACTAGTTCAGAAAGGTGGGAAACAAGTATATTTTTTGGGGGGGTTTTTTTGTTTTTTTCAGAAAATAAAGCAGATATAATAAAAAAAAAACACTTTAAATGCACAGAAAAGGCTATCACACTTTAGTGTGTAGCCTACAACAGTTAAACAGATTATTTAAACACAAAAATTGCTTAGTTCAAGTGCAGGCAGCAAATAAGTACAATATGTAGCAGAAACAAGCTTTTTAAATGAAAGAAACCCGCTCCTCAATGCACAAACTCATCCATCTGCAGCACGTGTTATGCACTAGATTCCCGCTCCTCAGTGTCCAAACTCAACCGTCTGCAGCACATGTTGTGCACTAGAATATTCTTCGTGTTTCACAGTTGCAGTCCTTACATTTGGGTAATCTGCTGGCAAGTTGCGCTCAGTCGGCCTGAATAGCAAAGTCTTGGGTCCTGCATCAGTTGCTGTCTCCTCTTCCATGACAGGGGTATAAAACATGCAGCCAACACCATATTTTTCAGTTTTTCTTGCCCCAGATGTCAGGTGCCCCCCAAATGGGGATTAAAAAAAAAAAATATATATATATATATATATATATATATATATATATATATATATATATATATATATATATATAAACATAAATATATGCAAATGCACTTTTAGCAACATAAACTTTACCTTCATCTAAAAGCAAATACACCACAAAGGCTTTAGAATATAGTGAAGGAAAGAGAAGTTATAAAAAAAGGGGGATGGCGGGTGGGTAACCCGGACTGCAGCAGTGAATACACTCGAACATCTACATTTATGTTAAGTGTACACAACTGTACTATGTTCTTCGTGTTTCACTTTTGCAGTCATTACATTTGGGTAGAATCCCAAAGCTATGGATGGGAGGATGGAACTAAATAGCATTAGGAGCGGCTGTAATGCCCTGCAGAACTGCAGTGGCAAAGCTTGTCCTGGATTTGGCGGAGAGAGGCAAATGAAAATGCTTTGTTAAGGTATGAACAGAGCTCCAGGTAGCAGCTTCTAGAATGTCTTTGGTTGAACTCTGAGAAAAGCTTCTGAGGTAGAGGCAGCCCTGGTGGAATGTGACCTGATCCCCTTGGGCACAGGTTTACCATGGTGCAAGTAGCAGAAACGAATGCAGTGGCTTATCCACTTAGAAATAGTCTGCTTTGATATAGTCTTCCTCTCTTATAATAATATTACAGTTATTATAGTTTCTATATGAACAACTTAATGCAAATATATTTTAACTATGTTTTATGACTGAAATTTTAGAAAACGATTGGTATTTTATATTTAGAATACCGAGTTCTTGTAATACGTGTGAGGTTACATGCACATTCAGTCTGTATTACTTGTTAATTTATTAGTCATTCAAACAAGGCATGGGAATGATGTAACTGGTTGTTAGGTCGTGTTTTTTTTATATTTCAATGTGTGTTTTATTTTTCCAAATGACACTGATGAATCCATAGTATTATTTGGCGAAAGTGCTTAGTCGTTTGGGGCTCTAGTCCGTTATTAAAGTGGAGTTTTCTTTTCCATTTGTTGGTCTCTGTTTGTGTGTTACAAGTCTTTATCCTAGTTGGGTTGCTTTTTATAGTTTTTAAGCCATTGTAGGCAAAGATTGAACAATGAAGTCTACCTTCGTGTTCTGAAATAAAGCTACAATAACCAAACAGTGGGCATTTTATACAAGTAGTTCCGGACAGAACAATTTTTGTTTTTTAAATATTTTTGTGCAGCCTGCTACTTGCCAACCACCTACAATCCCATTTGTTCCTCTGTGTGGTGATAGATAATCACAGGAGGCTGTCATCCAGGCAGCCATTAGAAGGTTTCTTATTAAGCCTAACCACTCTCCTCAGCAGATGAAATGTGAACCATCAAATGTGAGAGTCTGTAGAGTATGTATGGTCCTGCACATTCTCATGAAGGTTGCCATGTAAATGCAACTTGAAATAACCAAACACAAGTGAGCTTCCTAACTCATTGCTGTTTACCATGACTATTTTTATCTCTACCAGGTACTAACATTGCAGCGATTCAGACTGCCCTCTTACCCTGTGATAGGTGAGCTAGCCCCACCTCCTGTGCCCAGCTGCTCCAACACCCAGCCACTAACTAGCCTCTGGGCATCTGATTTGTAGTTATAGTGGGCAGGACTGGGCAAGTTTAGCAAAGAAAAGCCTTTGAAAATAAGTGGGAACATAGGGAAGACAGCATAGAGGATGGAAAATCTTACTCGATAACAGCCCTTGGATAGCACTGACCATGCTTCCATCCACCTACCTCTCCTCTTTCTCTTCCCCCACTTTGTCTGTCCTGTTGAATGACAACATGAAGTTATTTAAGGACCATTGTTTCAACCGGAAATTTAACAGGTGGGTGGGGACATTATTTCTCAGGGTTATAAGCTAGAATTCAAAGTGACTTCACACTTGATCAGAATACTTCCAGTTCCTCAGGGCCAGACTTTGTCAAGCCGTAGAGGTATTCTAAAAATGAATAACTTACAGATCAGTGGAAGAATTCCCTCAGGGAGATGAGGTCGGAGCTTTCATTCTAGACCCCTCCTCATTTACAAGAATGAGAGGTCCATTCTGGGCATCTTTTTTGGACTTGTCTGGAAATATTTAAGGATGTTCAAGTTCAGAAGTCTCACCTTACAGGCCTTTTTCCCTTTGTTCCTGAGAACATTCTTGGGCATTTTTTACATGAGGGTGACTGTTTACATTACCCTATTTACAGGCAACGCAAGTGATTTTTGAAATAATTCAAGGTGGCTTGTTCACAGCACCATGAGTGTTCACCAACTGCTTGGCTCCAACTTTCTGAGAAGACAAAAGCAGGACTGCCGCACTTTAGTCCATATTTTGGAGGGGGAACATCAGATCTCTATTGATGACTATGGACTGATTCCCTAGCCTGGGTAATTCCTTGAATCTCCCAAAGTCAAGCCTGTTCCCCTGCTCCTGATAGCTGCCCTGGATGTAGAGAGGGTCCATCTCTTTCTGCTCAAGGAGTGGGTGCTCCAAATAAAGCGGTAATCTATCAGTGTAGTACCTTGCAGGATGCGCAGTAGCAAAGCCCACCCCAAACACGCCTCCAGCCCTGTGGAGGCAGCAGCAGCATGATTATTCAACAGTGTGCAAAATGCAATGTAATTAATATTCAGCATCTGTGCCGAAAGCAACCCGGTGTTTTATTGTAGATATTCATTACCAAAAATGAAATGTTTTATTAGGGACATAAAATTAAAATGCGTGCTGTAGTTTCAGTCAATCAATCGAGCAGAGTTCACACAAACAAACTGTTTCTATAGATGATACTGTTACATTTTAATGGCTGAAAATGTATCCTGACTATGCTAGCAGCACTGTTGCACAGCACTTGTTCAGTGCTGAACTGGTCACCTGGCCTTAAGGTATCCAAATCTGAAATGAAGCAGGGTGTGTGTGGGGTGCAGCGTCCCCACAAGGGGCTGCAGGGGGGCTTGCCTCCCTGAAAAAGGAGAAAAAGTAATAATTTCTATGAGGATGGAGTTCGTTGTATGCTTGAATATTTAGCAGTTTACATGGCGTGACATATGAGTTAACATGCCTGTCAGTCTTCCTCAATATCCCCACCCATTTTGGTGTGCCAATCACTGACGGCATGCCCAAAGCTGTGCAGAACTAAGTGCAAGGTACTACACTGGTAGATTACCAATAAAGCTTTATTTAATGAACCTGGCACAAAAGTCCCAAACGGCAACCAATGAGATGCTTTAGGACCCTAGGTTTTATGACATCTTCAGTTTTGATGATGTCATTAACCAGGTTGCACATGAGAAAGATCCAGTGTTATCTTCAGCAGCTGCTGGCAACAGCTTTGCCATCCTCTTCCTCATGCAGTGACATTTATTCCTGCCTTCAGGAAAGAGTTATCCTAGTGGGCAAGGTAGACCTGTGACAATGTATGTCAGACCTCACTTGTACAGCACACCTGGCATTCCTGGAAGTGAGTGAAAACTGGAGCAAGATCATGCACATCAGTGTAAAAGAGAGGATGGAAGCCTTCCGAATGGTGCTAATGCCAACGACCCTAAGGGTACAAGTGGAAGCTGGACCATCAGATCTGTTCTACATTGATGAACTGTGCCACAGATGGACCTTTTTGCTTCAGATTAAAATCACTAGGTGTGGATGTTTTGCTCTAAATGTCATGCAGAAGAGACTGGTGGTGTATGCTTTTAATGCATTGACTTCCTGTACTCTTTTTCATCCCTACCACTATCGCCAGGGGTGCTGCAGAAAATCAGAACAGGTAAGGCCAAGATCTTTCTGGTGACTGCACTTTGAGCCAGGCAACTGTGGTTATCTCCTCAATTTCAGATAGCTGAAAAGAGACTTTCTGTAATGTCTCAACATTGCAAACTTCTTTCTGTTATGGGAAAGTGGAGCTTTGATTCAATAAAAGTTCAAGACCCTTTGACTACCTACTTGGATCCTCTCAGACTGATAATTTTTAAAGACAGGGTTTCATGTAAAGTTGGTTTACATCCTGCAAGAATCTAGGACTGAGCACTGGAACATCACATCTGGATAACTGGAAAAGATTCTTGGTTGGGTGCTTTTTCAAAGTTATGACCCCAAAGAGGATTGCACAGAACCACAGGTCCTGCAGTATTTGTCAGAACTCATAGTGAGATCTCTCACCATCCAACTTGTGTCCTCATGGATTCTTCTTTGTCAGTTCACTAATGCACCTGCAACTACCTAGGATGTTGGAGCCCCCCAAGGATCTTAACTTTACTTAAAAATTTGATCTTGGCAACCTTTGAACTCAGTGCACCTGTGTCATTTAAGTTCCTATCCAGGAAGTCTCTATACTTGGTGGTTGAGATGTAGGCCATGAGGTTGTCAAAATTAGATGCCTTCATAGACAAGGAATTGTATATGTTCTTCCGTAAACTCAACAGTAAGCTTTAGAACTAATCCTCAGTTATGCCAACACTGATCTCTGAACTGGCACTCAACCAAGTTATCCAGTCACCTACCTTTTTTTCCTCTTAAAACAGAGAGGAAAGTATCTTGCATATGTTGGATGACCTCAGGCTTCTCGTGTATTAAAATTTCAGAACCAAGAATGGCAGAGATAGACCAGTTCCTTCTCTCCTTGTCAAAAATTGATAGATCAGTCTCTAAGCAGACTCTTGCCAAATGGTGGTGAACGGTATCATATTTTGTTACAACTGCAGTAATAAACCAGTGCATGCTGCTGCTGCTACTACCGTCATCTTCAAAAATGTGTCAGCTCAGAAAGTTCATCAGATAGCTATTGGCATATCTGCCCATAGCTTTTCCAAGAGTTACAGGCAGGGTACTCAGTCCAAGAGTAAAGCAAGGCTTGTTCCAGTCATTCTGCACAATGTGATGTAGCCCCGTCCAGGAGAATTCCTTACTTCTACTTTAGTTCTCTCCCATTGATAAGAAATAACACCCAGTTATAGTCAGTATAAACAGCACAGCACAGATGGGTTTTTCTGTGACCCACCAGTGTGTACAATACCATCCATGATCACCTGCAGACAGCATTATTGTTGTATTCAGTATTCTGTCACTATAGTTTTTTTAAATCATAATGTAATGGTACACCCAAGCTGTAAATATCCAACATCTGAGGTCACCCTGATTTTGGAAGAAGGAAAAATGTTTCCTTTATTTCCTTTGTGTAGATCAGAGTGCATGTGCTTTATCTTTAAGAAGCATATCAAGGACTGAACGTGCACATATAAATACAGGCATGTACTATTCCCAGTGCCATTTTGACAGTGCAGGTAGTGTGAGAGCATGTATGATTGCAGTAGTTAGCTCGCATGAAAGTTATTTAAGTTAGTCAGTCAGCTTCCATCGTGATGTTTGTATATAATAAAGCTGCTTGAACAGAACCCACAAAGACTCTTCTACTGTTTGTAAAGTAGGAGAGCGACATGGTGTCAGAAGTGGGATTCAATAGAATGGTATTTAGAACCATGAGTTGCAGAGATAACAGTGAAGGTAAACTAAGAGAAACTAGCACGAAAAACAGCCAGAAAAGATTCAAAGGTAATGAGAATCCACATAAACTGTTTATATTATAGAAAAGATAAAACAGAGCATTACAAGGGTACAAACTGCATTATTAAACAAGCAGGAGGCACAAAAGGTTTATTAACTAAGCAAAATGTTTAAGATTAAGATATTTGATGAAAAGATTATCAGAGAGGCAAAACGAGCATGTTTAAAGTAAGACGAGTGTGTTTGAAGCAAAAAGGGCATGTCTAGGGTAAAACAAGCACAAGAAAAGTACAGAGGGTATGACGAGATTAAACAAGCAAAACTAATATAAAAAGGGCAAAAAGGGCACATTAAGCATAAAATAGAACAAGGTGACTGCGTCTGTTTTGGTAAAGTGCTGTGTTTTGGCATAACTACGACTTAGTATTGTATCAAGAGCATAACTAGAATTATTCAAAGTATCTCAAAGCGTGTAAAAGTGCTTAGTGTGTGCTTATTACTGTGCATGTATTCCAAAGAGTTTATTAGTGTGTAAAGTGCAACTATTTTGTGAAGTGCAGTCAAAGTATAGCCATTTCGAAAGGCTTCTTGTATTGGGTGTGTCTGTTTGCAAAGTGCCACCATTGCAGTGTGCTTCTTGCTCTGTAAAGAATTGCCTAGCAAGATACTGCCATTTTGGGAAATTTCAGTGTGCTGTGTATAGTTCATTCGCAAAGTGCAATTGCTTCAAAATGTTACTGACTCTGAGCTTCTCCTGCCCAGTTCATTCTCATTGTGCAGTTATTTGAAATGATTCATAGACTGATGAGGTGATTTCTTGCAGTCAAGTAATTTCAAGAGTGGTACAGTGCCCAAGAGACTTGTTTTGCAAAGTTCATTTACACAGAGGCTTACTGTGCTACTGGGCAAAGTTACAAGTATTGGCATAAATTTCTGGCATATGTGTATGTGTACATGTATGTGTTCGTGCTTCTTTGCAAAACCCTTCACTGTTATGTGTTAATATGCCAGACGGATTTCGAAAGCCCTTCCCACTTGTATTTGATCAGAATATTGCAGAGAACTGGAGAATGTTTGAGTAAGAGTATGATATTTTTATACAAGCAGCTTACTCAGACAGAGTTGCACACACCAGGGCATTCATTTTGCTAAACCTAGCAGGGTCAGAAGCCATTGAAAGAGAGTGTTCATTTGTGTATGTACCAGCAGTACATGAGGGAGAAGGTGAATCAAGGGAAGACCCAGAGTGTGTGAAGCACAAGTTCAGAGAAATGTGTAACCCCCTCCCCCAGACAAATATTACATTAGAGAGGCATTTGTTTTACATGAGAGATCAGAAATCAGGGGAAACTTTTCCAGCTTATATAACTGCCCTGAGAAACAAAGCAAAAGTGTGTCGGTTTGGTGACTTAAAAGAGGAGTTAATAAAAGACAGGCTGATGTGTGGTTTTAGTAGTGCTGCTAGCCTGTGAGAGAGAATTTGCTTCATGATAGTGATTTAACATTGAGTAAAGCTGTGGAGATTTGTTAAATCCATGGTTACAAAACAGCACACAAGTATGCTTGCAAGTGACAAGCGTGTGGTTTCAGTAGGCTCCAGAGTGAATGTGGATAGTATGCATCACATGCCAAACAGAAGTAGGCCAAAGCACGACAGCCACACCCCCTGTTGGTTCACCAGGGAAACCACGTTGTTTTCCAGCGAGTTCTAAGACCAGTTCAGTTAAAGGAGCGTGCTCAGTGCAGTACAGACGTGAGTCAGCAAAACACAAGTCCAGCTTTATTGTTAACTGTTGCAATTGTGGTGCCAATTATGAGTCTAAAAGAAAAAAACGCTTAGCATTTGGTCAGCAATGTCACAAGTGTTAAAATGGAACTATTTTCAAAAGTTTTGCAAATCAAGTAAACTCCACACAGTTGTAAAGAAGGGTCCCTCAAAAAAGTAAGTTGATAAAGTGGAGTCGCAGCAGTCAACTTTTTATGTAGATGGTGTTTTAGTAATTAGTGAAAGAGCTGATGCACTGAATTTATTGGCAAAAGAGCAAAGTGCTTTGTACAATCTGGATCAATGGTAAATCCACAGAGCTTAAAGTAGACACTGGTTCAAAGTGTAATGTTATATCACCAGACACATTTGCTAAAGTGAGAACTAATGAGCAACTCAATCTGGCCAGCAGTGCTAAACTTGTTGCTTATGGAGGTGAAGAAATTCAGACTGAAGGCTAAGTGATACTTTCATGTTATTTGGCTAAGAACTGTTACAGCTTGTTATTCTATGTAGTCAGAAGACCAGTCCAGTACTTATTGGGTCTCAAGGATAGTTTGAGTGAATCTGCTTTCTTTTACCAAAGAAGTTCATCATATAAGTGCATATCCTAGTTCTAATTTTTCTGAAGCCATTTTCTCAGAGTATGCTGATGTTTTCAATGACAAGTTGGGTAAGCTTCCAGTTGAGTACTCCATGAAGTTGAACCCAGAGGTTACTCCAGTAGGCAGACCAGCAAGAAAAGTTTTGATAACTATGCAAGATAAAGTCAAGGCTCAGGAGGATAAAATAGTGTAGCAAGGTGTAATTTGTCCAGTTAGAGAACCAACTGAATGGGTTTTGTCTATAGTAGCAGCACACAAAAAAGGCTCAGACAAAATCAGAATATGTATTGACCCAAGAGATCTGAACAACGCATTGAAGAGACCACATGATCCAATGCGTACAGTCGAAGAGGTCGTAGCCCTAATACCAAATGCCACTGTTTTTTCAGTCTTGGATTCAAAATTTTCATTTTGGCAAGTGATGCTTGATCACAAATCCTCCTTACTAACCACTTTTGGTACACCTTTCGGCAGATGCAGATTCCTAAGGATGCCATTTGGAATAAATTCTGCAAGTGAAGTCTTCCAGCGTGAAATGGAGCAAATTTTTTTGGGTTATCCTTGTGCCATAATAGTAGACGATTTATTGGTTGGAGGCAATGGTGAAGCAGAGCATGACAGAAACCTAAACAGAGTTCTAGACACAGCACACAAAGTAAACCTGAAGCTCAAGCCTTTGAAATGCAAATTCAAACTACCAGAAGTTGCATATGTAGGTAATTTATTCACCAGTGCTAGTTTGAGACCAGACCCGACTAAGCAAGCAGCTATTCTTGAAATGTCAGCACCAAATAATATTCAAGCTCTACAGCATTTCCTAAGTATGATCACCTATTTAAGCAAGTTTATACCAGACTTCAGTAAGTTGGCACCACCTTTA